>NC_090824.1:79032082-79117138 GCF_028021215.1 Eschrichtius robustus
CCTGCACACAGTGCCAGCCCCCCGTCTCCTTCCTCCCGCCCTCCAGGCCTCTTCAACCTGCGCCAGATCGTCCTGGCCAAGGTGGACAAGGCCCTGCACACGCAGACGCCCGCGGACCCGGCCCAGGAGAATGCCCGCCTCTGCCAGGAGGTCCTCGGGGTCCCAGCCACGCCAGGTAGCCAAGTGCACGCCGGGCCCACCTTAGCGGTCGCTTGGCGGCTACTGCCCAGGTCAAGAGGATCCTCTGGTGGTGTGTGAAGGGGGACCGACTGACGGGCTCTGGCCGAGGCCCGCTGACCTCTGGCCTCTTCCTGCCTCGGTTCCTGGGCTGGTCCCTCCAGCTGTGGCCCGCGGAGTCCGAGGGTGGGGTGGGCGTATCTGCACGTGCTTTCTGGAGAGCCTGGAAGAGGCAGGAGAGGGCTTCATACCCCGGACGGAACGCGTCGACGAGGTTTGCCCGTGCGTGTCGGTGCGGAGACGCAGTTCACTCCCTCGTGAGCGCTTGAACCCGCGCCCTCCCCGTGCTGGAAGGTGAGCCCTGACTCATCCCTCGGAGCCTCGGGCAGCTGACCTTGTAAGAGGCTTCGGGGTGAACCCTCGTGAGCTTCAGCAGAAAGTCGGCAAAAATTTATTTGTGTCCCTCCACTGAGTTGCCCGCAAGGTCCCCGTTTTCTAGAAGTGTTGGGCCAATACTCCCTCTAGTGGCAGGGGACTCAGACAGGGCTGCTTTGAGGCCCCCTCTCTGGGGAAGGGGCACGGAGCGGCCAGGGGGCCGGGCAGGAGCTTCTCCGCGTGTGTCCCAGGGACCCACCTGCTTGCGACCTTCGGCCACCTGGCAGGAAGCTACGACGCCCAGTCCTATGGCTACCTGTGCAGCGAGGTGTACTCCGCGGACACGTTCCACACACGTTTCAAGCGGGAGGGCGTCCTGAGTGGCAAGGTGAGAGGCCAGCCTGCCATGCAGACCAACACGGAGGTCCTTGGCCTGGGCCTAGATGCTTGTGCCGCCCGCCTGGGCCTGCCAGGCTCTGAGGGCCCTGCCCTGGACCCCCTGCTCCCCTGCCCTTTCTTGAGTCACAGCAGAGGTGGCCACACCCACACCCTCAGTGAAGGGGGTGCTCCACCCTCCTGCAGCCCCACCCCCTCTCGTCAGGTTGCCATGGACTACAGAAGCTGCATTCTGAGGCCAGGGGGCTCCGAGGATGCCAAGGGCATGGTGAAGCTCTTCCTGGGTTGTGACCCCACGCAGGACGCCTTCCTCCTGAGCAAAGGGCTGCAGGTTGAGGGCTGCAAGCCGCCGGCCTGCTGAAGGCACGGGGTTTTGCCCACCCAGGCGGGCCGGGTGCCTTAGCGCCCCGTCGGGGCGGGGGAGGGGCCGCGTGTCCTCCCAGCCCCTGAGTCCCC
Organism: Eschrichtius robustus; assembly: GCF_028021215.1. Classification (NCBI taxonomy): domain Eukaryota; kingdom Metazoa; phylum Chordata; class Mammalia; order Artiodactyla; family Eschrichtiidae; genus Eschrichtius; species Eschrichtius robustus. Next base: position 79,033,487 of record NC_090824.1, read on the forward strand.
GGCGGCCGGCCTAGGCCAAAAGTCTCCACCTGGAAGTGTCTGGAGAGCCTGGCATCAAGGCTCCCCCTTGTTGCACTAATGCAATCCCTTCCTGGGGAGCTTTCCTGGTAACAAAACGGTTCTTTGAAAACGCAGCCGTTAATAAAAAGACTCTACTCCTGGTCTCTGCCTGCCGTCCCTTCCACCACAGGAGTGGCATGGGGGCCGTCACACTGGGGGGAGTTCTGACCTTGGTCGGGGATCAGCCCTGGGGCCGTGGTGACGCGTCTGGGTCACTGGGAGATGGCTGAGCTGTGGGGTGAGTTCAGACGGGGATGGTGCCCCGCACCCCGGCCGGGCAGGCTCTCCAGTGAGGGGGTGTCAGTTTCCTGCCAGCCTCTCGCCCGTCACTGTTTGGCATCTCGGGGGCTGTGATTGGCTGGAGCTGGTTCTGGCGGTGGGCACAGCTGTGGGAAGCCCGGCTGTGGCTGTCCCTGTCCCCGTGTCCTGTCCTCCTGCTCAAGGCCGGCCGGCTGGCTCCCTCTGATCATCGGCAGCTGCTGAAGTCTGGACCACAGCAGGGGGCTGCCTTCCTGGGTCCTAGCGATTCTTCCCAAAGGCCTTAGGGATGTGTTTTGGTGGCAGTAGGAATTCAGAGAGGGTGCTGCACCACTGGAGCGGTAGGGTGGCTCTGGACCGTCCCGTGTGTCCTTCCCGGGCCTTTGAGCTCCTCGGGAGCCCTGCCTCCGGCCCTTCGCCCCCACAAAGGACGCCAGGCAGCGGAGCGAGCGCGCGGGCGGCGCCCCGACCTTCTCCCCGTGGCCCAGGCGGGCAGGCGGTGCCACGCTCTGTCCTCCCCTCAGCCTGCCCGCCCGTTCTCACCCGCCCTAGGGCAGTCGGTTGTGGACCAGGCTGTGGTGTCTGCCCTTCTGCAGCCCCGGCTCAGCTCCCTGCACCCACTTCGGTGCCTTCTGTGTTCTGGGCTGGTCGCAGGCCCAGAGCCGGTGGGCAGGCACCCCGTGGCCGGGAGGGCTGTTCGTGTGAATTCCCTGGGGCTTGAAAAGGAGCACAGCCGGCCTTCCATCAGGCACCTCTCGATGGATATGGAAGGGGCGTGTCGGGGCCTGGGGGCTGCTCGTCTTCCTGTGCACCGAGCCCCCAGGTGGTCCCCGTGCAAAATCCAGGTGTGGCGTTGGCACCCCAGCCGTGTGCCGGGCAGTCCATGGCGGGCGACACAAGCCTCGGGCTGGTGGGCCACAGGGTTCCTGAGCGGCAGGTCAGGACTGAGAGGGTGAGGCCTTTCCCCGGGTCCAGGGCCCAGGCTGATGCCGGCTGGAGGCCCCTCCGCTCACCGCCCGCAACCCCCAGCCCCTGCCCTCACGTGAGCCCCCAGGGCTGAGCTCAGGTGTTGGATGCCCAGGCTCCCCGGTAGCCCAGCCCGTTCCCAGTCCTCCGTGGTCACTGAAGGGCTTGGAAGCGGGTTGCCCCACAGAGACTGCTGTTCTCCGAGCCCTGGGCAGGGGGCAGGGAGGACGGGCACAGGGCCCTGCAGGGGTGTGGTCGCCGGGGCAGCCGGAGCAGCTCCACACAGTAAGTAAGAGCACCTCACCAAAAAACAGTGCGTTTCTCCAGCCGCCCCGGGACCTGAGCTCAGGTCCTGGGGCAGGAAGGGGCAGCACTGCAGCTGTTAGCTGTCACTGGGGGTCGACTGTGGCCCGGTGCCACCTCTTAGATCGTCCCCCGTCCCCTTCCGGGGTTGCGACCGGACCCCTGCCAATCGGGTTCTCACTCCTCCCCATCCCCTACGCCGGCTCCACGAAGGTGGAAGGAACACATTTTTAAAAAGGCTGGAGCCTGGGCTTCCCTGCTGGCGCAGTGGTTAAGAATCCGCCTGCCAATGCAGGGGACAAGGGTTCAAGCCCTGGTCCGGGAAGTTCCCACACGCCGCGGAGCAATGAAGCCCGTGCGCCACAACTACTGAGCCTGCGCTCTAGAGCCCAAAAGCCACAACTACTGAGTCCTCGTGCCCCGACTACTGAAGCCCGCGCGCCTAGAGCCCGTGCTCCGCAACAAGAGAAGCCACCGCAATGAGAAGCCCACGCACCGCAACGAAGAGTAGCCCCCGCTCACCGCAACTGGAGAAAGCACACACGCAGCAAGGAAGACCCAACGCAGCCAAAAATAAATAAATTAAATAAATAAATAAATTTTTAAAAATCATATTAAATACCTATCAATGAGATTTTAAGAAATAGTCAGGACCAGAGCCTCCCATCAAGCCTCTTAGATAGCCTCAACCACCAGAGGGCAGACAGCAGAAGCAAGAGAAACTACAATCCTGCAGCCTGTGGACCAAAAACCACAGTGACAGAAAGATAGAGAAGATGAAAAGGCAGAGGGCCATGTACCAGATGAAGGAACAAGAAAAAACCCCAGAAAAACAACTAAATGAAGTGGAGATAGGCAACCTTCCAGAAAAAGAATTCAGAATAATGATAGTGAAGACGATCCAGGACCTCGGAATAAGAATGGAGGCAAAGATTGAGAAGATGCAAGAAATGGTTAACAAAGACCTAGAAGAATTAAAGAACAAACAAACAGAGATGACCAATACAATAACCGAAATGAAAACTACACTAGAAGGAATCAATAGCAGAATAACTGAGGCAGAAGAACGGATAAGTGACCTGGAAGAGAGAATGGTGGAATTCACTGCTGCGGAACAGACTAAAGAAAAAAGAATGAAACAAAATGAAGACAGCCTAAGAGACCTCTGGGACAACATTAAACGCAACAACATTCGCATTATAGGGGTCCCAGAAGGAGAAGAGAGAGAGAAAGGACCAGAGAAAATATTTGAAGAGATTATAGTCGAAAACCTCCCTAACATGGGAAAGGTAATAGCCACCCAAGTCCAGGAAGCGCAGAGAGTCCCATACAGAATAAACCCAAGGAGAAACACGCCGAGACACATAGTAATCAAAGTGGCAAAAATTAAAGACCAAGAAAAATTATTGAAAGCAGCAAGGGAAAAACGACAAATAACATACAAGGGAACTCCCATAAGGTTAACAGCTGATTTCTCAGCAGAAACTCTGCAAGCCAGAAGGGAGTGGCATGATATACTTAAAGTGATGAAAGGGAAGAACCTACAACCAAGATTACTCTACCCAGCAAGGATCTCATTTAGCTTTGATGGAGAAATCAAAAGCTTTACAGACAAGCAAAAGCTAAGAGAATTCAGCACCACCAAACCAGCTCTACAACAAATGCTAAAGGAACTTCTCTAAGTGGGAAACACAAGAGAAGAAAAGGACCTACAAAAACAAACCCAAAACAATTAAGAAAATGGTCATAGGAACATACATATCGATAATTACCTTAAACGTGAATGGATTAAATGCCCCAACCAAAAGACATAGACTGGCTGAATGGATACAAAAACAAGACCCATATATATGCTGTCTACAAGAGACCCACTTTAGACCTAGGGACACATACAGACTGAAAGTAAGGGGATGGAAAAAGATATTCCATGCAAATGGAAATCAAAAGAAAGCTGGAGTAGCTATACTCGTATCAGATAAAATAGACTTTAAAATAAAGAATGTTACAAGAGACAAGGAAGGACACTACATAATGATCCAGGGATCAATCCAAGAAGAAGATATAACAATTATAAATATATATGCACCCAACACAGGAGCACCTCAATACATAAGGCAACTGCTAACAGCTATAAAAGAGGAAATCGACAGTAACACAGTAATAGTGGGGGACTTTAACACCTCACTTACACCAATGGACAGATCATCCAAAATGAAAATAAATAAGGAAACAGAAGCTTTAAATGACACAATAGACCAGATAGATTTAATTGATATATATAGGACATTCCATCCAAAAACAGCAGATTACACGTTCTTCTCAAGTGCGCACGGAACGTTCTCCAGGATAGATCACATCTTGGGTCACAAATCAAGCCTCAGTAAATTTAAGAAAATTGAAATCATATCAAGCATCTTTTCTGACCACAACGCTATGAGATTAGAAATGAATTACAGGGAAAAAAACGTAAAAAAGACAAACACATGGAGGCTAAACAATACGTTACTAAATAACCAAGAGATCACTGAAGAAATCAAAGAGGAAACAAAAAAATACCTAGAGACAAATGACAATGAAAACACGACGACCCAAAACCTATGGGATGCAGCAAAAGCAGTTCTAAGAGGGAAGTTTATAGCTATACAAGCCTACCTAAAGAAACAAGAAAAATCTCAAGTAAACAATCTAACCTTACACCTAAAGAAACTAGAGAAAGAAGAACAAACAAAACCCAAAGTTAGCAGAAGGAAAGAAATCTTAAAGATCAGAGCAGAAATAAACGAAATAGAAACAAAGACAACAATAGCAAAGATCAATAAAACTAAAAGTTGGTTCTTTGAGAAGATAAACAAAATGGATAAGCCATTAGCCAGACTCATCAAGAAAAAGAGGGAGAGGACTCAAATCAATAAAATCAGAAATGAAAAAGGAGAAGTTACAACAGACACCGCAGAAATACAAAGCATCCTAAGAGACTACTACAAGCAACTTTATGCCAATAAAATGGACAACCTGGAAGAAATGGACAAATTCTTAGAAAGGTATAACCTTCCAAGACTGAACCAGGAAGAAACAGAAAATAGGAACAGACCAATCACAAGTCATGAAATTGAAACTGTGATTAAAAATCTTCCAACAAACAAAAGTCCAGGACCAGATGGCTTCACAGGTGAATTCTATCAAACATTTAGAGACGAGCTAACACCCATCCTTCTCAAACTCTTCCAAAAAATTGCAGAGGAAGGAACACTCCCAAACTCATTCTGTGAGGCCACCATCACCCTGATACCAAAACCAGACAAAGACACTACAAAAAAAGAAAATTACAGACCAATATCACTGATGAATATAGATGCAAAAATCCTCAACAAAATACTAGCAAACAGAATCCAACCACACATTAAAAGGATCATACACCACGATCAAGTGGGATTTATCCCAGGGATGCAAGGATTCTTCAACATACGCAAATCAATCAATGTGATACACCATATTACCAAATTGAAGAATAAAAACCATATGATCATCTCAATAGATGCAGAAAAAGCTTTTGACAAAATTCAACACCCATTTCTGATAAAAACTCTCCAGAAAGTGGGCATAGAGGGAACCTACCTCAACATAATAAAGGCCATATATGACAAACCCACAGCAAACATCATTCTCAATGCTGAAAAACTGAAAGCATTTCCTCTAAGATCAGGAACGAGACAAGGATGTCCACTCTCACCACTATTATTCAACATAGTTCTGGAAGTCCTAGCCACGGCAATCAGAGAAGAAAAAGAAATAAAAGGAATACAAATTGGAAAAGAAGAAGTAAAACTGTCACTGGTTGCGGATGACATGATACTATACATAGAGAATCCTAAAACTGCCACCAGAAAACTGCTAGAGCTAATCAATGAATATGGTAAAGTTGCAGGATACAAAATTAATGCACAGAAATCTCTTGCATTCCTATACACTAATGATGAAAAATCTGAAAGAGAAATTAAGGAAACACTCCCATTTACCATTGCAACAAAAAGAATAAAATACCTAGGAATAAACCGACCTAGGGAGACAAAAGACCTGTATGCAGAAAACTATAAGACACTGATGAAAGAAATTAAAGATGATACCAACAGATGGAGAGATATACCATGTTCTTGGATTGGAAGAATCAACATTGTGAAAATGAGTATACTACCCAAAGCAATCTACAGATTCAATGCAATCCCTATCAAATTACCAATGGCATTGTTTACGGAGCTAGGACAAATCCTCTTAAAATTTGTATGGAGACACAAAAGACCCCGAATAGCCAAAGCAGTCTTGAGGGAAAAACATGGAGCTGGAGGAATCAGACTCCCTGACTTCAGACTATACTACAAAGCTACAGTAATCAAGACAATATGGTACTGGCACAAAAACAGAAACATAGATCAATGGAACAAGATAGAAAGCCCAGAGATTAACCCACGCACCTATGGTCAACTAATCTACGACAGAGGAGGCAAAGATATACAATGGAGAAAAGACAGTCTCTTCAATAAGTGGTGCTGGGAAAACTGGACAGCTACATGTAAAAGAATGAAATTAGAATACTCCCTAACACCATACACAAAAATAAACTCAAAATGGATTAGAGACCTAAATATAAGAGTGGACACTATAAAACTCTTAGAGGAAAACATAGGAAGAACACTCTTTGACATAAATCACAGCAAGACCTTTTTTGATCCACCTCCTAGAGTAATGGAAATAAAAACAAAAATAAACAAGTGGGACCTAACGAAACTGCAAAGCTTTTGCACAGCAAAGGAAACCATAAACAAGACGAAAAGACAACCCTCAGAATGGGAGAAAATATTTGCAAATGAATCAACGGACAAAGGATTAATCTCCAAAATATATAAACAGCTCATTCAGCTCAATATTAAAGAAACAAACACCCCAATCCAAAAATGGGCAGAAGACCTAACCAGACATTTCTCCAAAGAAGACATACAGACGGCCACGAAGCACATGAAAAGATGCTCAACATCACTAATTATTAGAGAAATGCAAATCAAAACTACAATGAGGTATCACCTCACTCCTGTTAGAATGGGCATCATCAGAAAATCTACAAACAACAAATGCTGGAGAGGGTGTGGAGAAAAGGGAACCCTCTTGCACTGTTGGTGGGAATGTAAATTGATACAGCTACTATGGAGAACAATATGGAGGTTCCTTAAAAAACTAAAAATAGAATTACCATATGACCCAGCAATCCCACTACTGGGCATATACCCAGAGAAAACCGTAATTCAAAAAGACACATGCACCCGAATGTTCATTGCAGCACTATTTACAATAGCCAGGTCATGGAAGCAACCTAAATGCCCATCGACAGACGAATGGATAAAGAAGTTGTGGTACATATATACAATGGAATATTACTCAGCCATAAAAAGGAACGAAATTGAGTCATTTGTTGAGACGTGGATGGATCTAGAGACTGTCATACAGAGTGAAGTAAGTCAGAAAGAGAAAAACAAATATCGTATATTAATGCATGTATGTGGAACCTAGAAAAATGGTACAGATGAGCCAGTTTGCAGGGCAGAAGTTGAGACACAGATGTAGAGAATGGACATATGGACACCAAGGGGGGAAAACTGCGGTGGGGTGGGGATGGTGGTGTGCTGAATTGGGCGATTGGGATTGACATGTATACACTGATGTGTATAAAATTGATGCCTAATAAGAACCTGCAGTATAAACAAACAAACAAAACAACTAATACTAAACTTTCATTGGGTTATTTGTATGGAAATATGTTAATATAAATGTTTCAGACATTACATGAAATTTCTAAAAATCTTATATTTGTATGTGTATGGAAATATGTATGGAAATATGTTAATAGAAATGTTTCAGACATTACATGAAATTGCTAAAAATCTTATATGTTCTGGTATAATGTTATATGTAATAATCCTAGTTATTACTTTAAAATGTATATCTCAGAAATAACTAATTTTCTTGTCAACTGCATTATTATGAACTTTCATCAAATCTTTAACCGTGGTCATTTTTAAGTCTTTTGTCATAAAGAAAAAAAAAAAAAAGAAAGAAATAGTCAGTTAGTTAGTTAATTGTGCCGGGTCTTAGTTGCCACAGGCCAGCTCCTTAGTTGTGGTAATGAGATATTTTATATTCTTTTTTGTTCCTGAACAAAGGCCTCAGAATCCAGTATTTATTTGATAATGCTCACAGCATAGCTCAGCACGGAATAGCCACATTGTTTTTCTTTGGCTGCTATGTACCAAACAGCCTTTTGTACTGTTTTACCAAATGCATGTATTTAATACCTGTTTTAAAAAACATAGTGAGATCTCAAAAACTTGAAATTGACTAAAGTAAGATTCTCTCTGTAGTACTACTTATTTGACCAACACCACCTGATAACACCGGTGTGGTGCACCGAGCCTTACTCTAGCATATCGGGATACACCCCGTTTCGACAAGTGTTCATCCTCCAAGTCCCCAAGGCCTCTCACACACTGCCAGTGAAACTGCTTCCTGCTTGGGAAAGAGTGCCCCAGTTCGTTTCTTTAGAAGCTTGAAGGCTATGTAAGCCCTCCAAAAGGTTAGAGGGCAAAGAACAACTCTAAAACTGGCACATTTGTTTAAAGAAAAAGACTTGTCAATATTACAAGAGCCAGCTTGCTTTCACTTGTGACACGTTTTCTTAGGAGGCAAGGGATGTGGCCATGTGACTTGGACAAGCTGTTTCCCTCTGTCTCAGTGTCCCACCTGTGAGTGGGTAGTCTGACGAAGCTTAATGACAGACATCTGAATAACGATCATGAACAGTGGCATCTAATTTCCAAAATAAAAACAGGAGAATGAGTATGTCTTTCACAACAGGACGTCAAGTCTACCTCAAAGATATTGGTAGCCTTGAGTCCACTGCTTCTCACTGAGTGCAACTGTGCCCCCCAGGGGACATCTGGGGAAGTCTGAAGGTGATTTTGGCTGTCACGACTGGGAGGAGAGAGAGGGAATGTTACGGGCACCTAGTGAGTAAGAGGTCGGGACCTTGCTAAACACTCTACGATGCACAGGACTCACACACCACAGCAAAGGTTTATCTGGCCCCAAAAGTCAATGCCTTGGTTGAGAAACCCTGCCTTAGAGCAAACCACGGATACTCATCTTTAGCAGGTAACAGGGCATTTACTACCCACCTGTAAACCTACAGACTTCCCGACTTACACAGCTAATCCTGTGGCAGGAATGAAATAGAGAGCGTGTGACCATCTGGTAGTACCTAGGTTTGCCCCTCAAGTCACATGAGACAGTGCTGGAGACTGACATTTTCTATATTGGAGGTCTCTGGCAAGCCACCAGTTTTCTAACCTAAAAAGTCTAAGCAGCATTGTTACAATACACATAATAACACGACAATTCTGCTTTTATAGAGAAATTCGATGTGGGAAAGGAGCTTATCTGACATCAGAAGCAAATGCTTTGAACACATCACATCTGCTGGTTCGACTGTCAAATCTTGACAGCTGGAGACGTAGGAAGGTAGACAGGAGAGAACAGACCAAAGTTACGGGCCTGCTGAGTCCTCGGGGCTAACCATAATACACTTCGTACTGCCCTGGGTCCAGGGGTGTGTTCTAACACCCTCTCAGTCACTTACGGTCCATAGACAGACCAAGTATAAATTCACAATTACCAGCAAGTGTACCAAAAAAAGGCAGAGTTAAGTAACTTAAATGCGAGCCCTACCTGGTCTTTTTCTTCTTCATCGACAGAATCATCCGATTTTGCTTTTTCAGGGTCTTCCTCAGGTTTCCGTTTGGCAGGCCTGTCACACACACACACACACAGTAAAGCCAACTGTTAGCTCACCAGACCCTAGACCTCCAGTGGGCACGAAACAACTCATATTCCTCCCTACCAAGAGTACCCTCTCTTTGGAAAGATTCAGGGCATGGTCCCCTCTTCCCTCTGAGAAGCCCTTTTTGCCAGGACATTAAAAGAAGCTTCGAGCTTAATGTTTCTTTGGATGACAGGTTTAGAATACCACCATTTTGCAAACCTTAAGAAATAATGGATCTAGACTTTGATCAATGGCTGCTACAATCACCGAAGAGACATTACATGCCTCTGATGGACAGCCCCATGCTGTCAATGAAGTCTCACAAAATAAAGCTGGAATCTGATCAAGACTCTAGACCTAACTACCAGTTTACAGAAAACTGGAGGCAAGGGAACACATTAACCACCAAAACGATGCAGTCAGCCAGACCTAGAAGCTATTAGAAAAAAAGACCTATTTTCTTTAAATCAATGGCAAGAAGATAAGGAATCTATCACTCGAAAGGCTTAAGGAGCAAATCAACCAAACTCTGTTACACAAGGGGAAGAATGAACACTGCTATATATTTGTTAGTAAGGAACTGTTACACTTTATAAGGCCTGTTTTGTCTTCTTCAAAAGACTGTTTGCTAGATGTTAGCAATTATGGCAAAATATGAATAAAAAACTTGTCAGAGAAAGAGACCTTGTCATCTAGAAATACAGTATGTGTGGATAAGATGACCTGTCCGATTTGTTTCAAAGTAATCCAACTGGGAGGAGATGGGTGGGTATGGAGCTGTAATCCATTTGGAACAATTTTCACTTGGAGCATGTGGGGGTATAGATGAAACAACAGCCAGGAGATGTTAACTGTTGACACTGGGTGATAGGTACACAGGGGTTCATTTTACTATCCTTGGTAATTCTGTGCATGTACATTTGAAGTTGCCTATGTGAAGAGTAAAAATGGATGAGATCTTCAGAAATGCTGTTCACGAATGTCTAATAACAGAATATCAAAAGGAAAACCGAAGCAATGTGGAAGTCAGAATTACTAAGTTACATCCTACTAATTTATATGTGTTTTACCAAAAACCGTTGGCCCCTAAAATGGGGGCTGTCCATTCATTATATACTGACCTCCTTGTGAAATGAGATGTGATGGTGGTCTGCCTGGCAGTTTGCCTTCTAATCCTGGGGCTAGATGAGACTTCAGCTGCTTAAAGAAAAAGAAACAAAAAAGCCACTATGAATAAAGAGTTCACAGCCAAGGTACAGTTCTTCAGCATTACCAAGCTGGTGCAGAGACCAGGTTCTGAGGATTAAGTAACCTTCTCTTCTTATTCTCAGCAACCACCATCTTGATAAACTCATCAGATTAGCACCTGCCAGTCTGCTGGGCCATTTCAACACAAGCTCTTGTATGAGGGGCCCAACCCTGAGACGCACAAGGAAACAGAGCCTCCGTTTATTTCGTCAAAAGATGAAGTGGCCAAGCACCTGACCTGAGCTCAAGTCCCATGCTCTTTTTTTAAAAATTCCAGAAGAGTTACTCTGACTACAAGTGGGGAAGGAGTCTAAGAATAAATGTTTAGCTTAAACAGGCATGTAACTTACAAGTCATAGATATCAGCAGCTCCTGTTATCTTATACCTCATAAATTCAACCGCATTTGGGGATCTAATGCTCTATAACTTGGTTGAAGACAAAAATTTAAAGTATATATCTAAGCTAGTTAGACGTATACACAAGAGGGAATTCCACGGCGGTCCAGTGGTTAAGACTCGGCACTCTCACTGCCAAGGGCCGGGGTTCGATCCCTGGTTGGAGAACTAAGATGGTACAAGCCGAGCAACACAGCCATCCCCCCACCAAAAAAAAGGATACACAAAAAACAAGTACTGCCGGTGGAGGGGTTGTGTGTGGGGGGAACAGACAGACCCTATGGCGCCAAGTCTGTCCTCCCCTTAGGTGGTACCAGATTCCAACGAGGTCAAACGAGTCAAGCGCTCTTACAGTTTGTTTCTCCATCGGACTTGCTTCTCCTGGGCATGCAAAGTTTGGAAACAGGTTTGGGGGACTTGTTTTTCTCTGCTATTTCCACTCTGCGCTCCTCACCACTTGTCTGGCTCCCGTTTTCTAGACAGCCGTTCACTTCCCAACTGAAAGCATGAGCTCTGTTCTCCAAGGACAAATCTTTATTTAAAAGGGATCTGCCTTGAGCCAGGTAGCCCTCCTACAGCAGGAAAGGATCATTTAAGTAGCAGTGACTGTAAACAAGGGGCCATGAGAGAATAAGGAAACACAGGCGCTTCCTTCATAACTATCAGGGAACAGGGAGAGGTGGGATTATTCTGCCTCCCTGGTCACAGACAAGTTACATGGGAGGAAACGTTTTCTAGCCGCCGGGATGCTGACGACTTACCTCTGATAATTCTTCTCTATGTAGTTTGGTTTTCAAGTCACACAACTGATTCTTTATTTCTGTCTGCAGAAATTCACGCAAGAGATTCCATTTCTCCTTCATGCATTCCTAAGGGAAGGACAGAGGTTTACAAGTCTCCACATTCCCAAGGTAGGAACCAATGGACTAATACACAAATAGTTACACTGCCTGGTCACATAACAATGACTGAATGGCAGGCAATGCTGAGTCGGCCAAAAAGAAAACTAAATATTCACAAGACATGTTCCTGATGTTTCCGTTAAGATCATATCACACACCATCTCCAGAGTGGTGACAAATGGAAAGATTAGAGGTGAAACAGACACATAATAGAGTACTAGAACAAAACTGATTTGGAAAAACAGTGTGACCAGGACAAGTTATAATCCAGACTTGATGGTACGGAACCCAGACTGGGAAACTCGATGAGTTACCAAAAGCTAACCCATAATAGCCTATTAGTACAGCACATTAGACAGAAACATCCACGTCATCCTCAACTTTAGGGAAAAGAGAGCCAATTCCACTTAATTTTGTTTTTATGAACTACATAGTATCTGTCAAATGGTCACATTTGATCATATATTTTGTTAAGGTGGAGATTACCTTACCTTTTCTGTTAACTATCTCTTTCCAAATCTTTGAGCCTGGGGGAAGAAAAGGGAAGAAACAAACGCTTGTTCAGCAACATTGTCCACCTGTAAGAATGCCACACTTTAAAGAACTTTGGAAATAAGTTGAACATGAATGTTAGAAAAAAATACAATGGTTTTTCCCTCCCCCAGTGTCTAGAATGCCCTACTGTAATGCCTGCACGTTAAGAAGTTATTTTCAATATGAATGAGGTCCCCCTTTTGGGGGGTGGTTTTCTGATGGTGGTAAGAGATGATATAGGAGATTATCTTCCGATAATATAGGGAAATCTATCTAAAGTAATTATTCAGTACTTGCCTGATAAGTCAAATTTGAAATTCTTCCATTTCACTGAATTCTTTCCTTCTTTCAACTTTTAATTAATAGAGTAAATTACATGATCCCATCACTCTCTTCAAGACAGTCTATAAATAACCTTAAATGTCATAAGTCGGAATTCATTACAGAAATTCACCCGTCATTTTCCAGTAAAGGAAAGCAGCAATTCAAATACAAGCAGTAATACTGTAGTGTATCAATTTGTTGCAGAGAAAAATGTTTATTTAAAAATTTCAAAATACTTTGTATACCAGCCCTCACTAAAAGTATTTTTTAACTGTACTGACATGGACCTGAACCCTTAAGAATTCATCTTTTTCCTCATTATATTTTGTAACCTGACATGCTTTGAAAATAGGCATATATTTTTTAAGTTACAAAACTATTTCAACTCAAAGAATTGTTTAACTTAGGCAAAAAGAAGAGATTAACAATATTATACTCAAACAATTTGCTTCCAATAGATAGAACTGAAGGGGGTATAAAATGACATTCCTCAAGTCTTCTGGATTTTATTTACTCATTGTAATGTACAAAGAGACCCAGGTCCCACCAGGTTAGGGACGTTGCTTCTATGATTTATCTTCTAAAGACAATGGATGAGCAAACCCACCTCCCCTTTAGCCCTGGTTAGCATCAGTCCCAGTGAACCTTCATTTCTCTTTCCTATCTAAATCAAGCTATTCCTCTATAATAACCCATTCTGAATAATGATTATTGAGATTTAAATAACAGCTTTCCAAAAACAACTCTATAGCAATTTATTCCAAATTAGCCCAATCTACAGTTTCTTCTTCATTTTAAGTGAAAAAGTAAAGAATAAAAACATTAGCTAATTTTTAACACATCATTTATCAATGATTCAAGTTGAAAACTGCTTCAACTTTAGCATCTCATGGGTACAAACGGATAAGGAATTTTATGCTAGAAGATTTGGTTGGATACCTGAAGATGTGGTTTATTTATGAGAGTTTTTGTGTTGTGTGTTGATAGATTTAACAACTAAAGAGATTTTGAACATCTTGGGGAGTACTCAATGACTGTCTAATTGTTTCTGTAACTTAGAATGTTTTTCAAGCGCACATGATATAAAAAGTATTATAAAAGTAATATAATTTTGTCTTAATGGATTCTTTCCTAGAAATGGAGCAAATGTTTTGGCTACCAAATCCTTGCAATGATATTTAGTACTGTATTTTTAGCTTCTGCTCTTCTTAAATAACCCAAAAGCTGTACTTTTTATTTAAACCATGAGAACATAAAAGTAGGTGTATAGGTCAAGAGAAAGTACATCCATTTTGTGTCTTTGCCGACTCTTTTCAGATTGATATGTCATCTTTGTCTGAAATAGCAAGCCACATAATTTTGCATAGAAAATAAGAAACATACCTAGAAGTTATTTTTAAGTGTTAACATTTAAAGGGACCAGCACTACATAGTATTTTTAATTCCATAAATATTTACTGATATCTGCATTATTATAACTCTCAAATTTTTCCTTAGAATTTTGAAAGAACTTCCTTCATTCCAGTATCATGGAAAAGTTTTTCAAGCTTAATTCAACAGGGTGTTTCAACTAGCCGGTATCTTTGATCTTTATTATGGTTAATTTTTCTTCATGAAGTGACCAAATTTGAATAAGGCTGATGGTTCATCATGGGGGAGATTCATCTCTCCGGCTTCTTCCTGCTGAGGGAGAATCATCTTTGGTTTGTGACATCACAGTCTGAGCTGGGCAAGTGGCTGTGATAGCAAACCGAGGATTATATCCCTTCAGTGTGAATGAGCTGCAAGAGATGTGGGTGCTATCATTTCAAGTCCTGTCACAGAGACACTACTGAGATGCATGACAGGAGTCAAGTGAGGGAAAGATGCTTGCATTGCAATTGTCACTTTTACAGCATCAGCCATTAAAGATAAAAGTACCATTTCACAGTTTCCTTCATTATTAATTTAAAAGAGGGAGTAAACGTCATGTTAATAAAACTCACAGATAATGATAAAATGGGAGGGAGGAAAGTAACCAGCGAGTAACCAGACAATAAAGGAAGAGGGACACGGAGAGTGAGGGATGGGTGCACAACTCAGCCGCGCCTCTGGCCACAGGAAGAGCAAAAAATAGAAGGCGCCAGCGCGCAGTGGCGGGCTGGAAACCCTCCGACCTCGGAGAACTGCGGAGAACCGGGGACCGGAGTCAACAACGGCTCCCAGGCGGTCCCAGCGTCCCGACCCGCACCCGGCCGCGACACAGTTTCCACAAACTGAGACACACGGAGCCCGCGCGAGGGGCGGCGGGTCGCGCGGGCTTCCCCGCCGGCTCCCCTGCAGGCCGGTCCCCCGCAAGCCGAGCGCACGAAAGGGCGCCCCAAAGGCGCCGGCCCAAGGCGCCCGCTGCGCTTTCCCTCCCGAAGGTGGGCTGCAGGGCCCAAGCGTAAACCCTGAGACAACAACACGCGCACCACGCCGCCACGGGGGACGAGAGGCCGGGCGCCCACCTGCCCGGACACCCTGCATTTCTGGAATCACCGGACGCCTGTGTAAATTTCCGTTCGGCGTGTCATTTGCCAAAGGCCACTCAAGATCAGGGGACAGGATGCCTCCTCTCCAAGGGTCCAGCCAGCCCACCCACTAAAATTACAGGACACAATGCCTCCGTTCCAAGGGCCCTGCCAGCCCACCCACTCAAATTAGGGGAGACAACGCCTCCTCTCCAAGGGTCCAGCCAGCCCACCCACTCAAGATCAGAGGGACAAAATGCCTACCTAAAACACAACAAAACAAAAACACAAAAAACTGGAGAGAGGAAGGAAAGGGTGTCCTCAAAAATAAAAAAGCTAAGCACGTTGACAGCGCTAAGAATAAACTACCAGGAAAAAGAAACCCTACATGTCAGATCATAAAGTACGGAAGGGCAAGCCCGCCGGCAGTCCAGGCCCGGGGGGACCGGGGTCCCCAGCCCTACAGAGCCAACGGCAGCCCGCCTCGGGCGCCCCTCGGAAGCGCGGGGTCCCCGCGGCCGAGTCTGCGCCCCCGGCCGGCCCCGGCTCCCCTCTGCCCACCCTGCGCGCGGGGGCTGGACACGGCCGCGGAGAACCACGGCGGGGCGGGAAGGGGGGCTCCAAAGAGGGTCTGGCGACTCGAGTCGCTCCGTTTCTCGGTGGGCTCAGCGCGCGCCGTGGGGGAAGAGGGGCGGGGGTCCGGGAAGAGGGGACGGGTGGCACTCACGTAGACCGGCAGCGGCCACGGGTAGACGGCGGGCTCGGCCCCCACGGACGACTCCAGCCTGGGCTCCAACTTCTCCCCCATGTCTTCGCGCGCGGCCCCCGCACCAGGCTAGTCTGGCGGTTGGGGGGAGGGGCGGGACGCCCGCCGGCGGGGGCGGGGCAGGCGGGCGGGCAGGCGAGCGGGCGGGCGGGCGGGAGGCTGAGGGGAGGGGGCCTGGCCTGGACCTCAGCCACCGCCGCCGCCGCCGCCGCCGCCGCCGCGCTCCCGTCTGGCCCCCGGCTCCCTCTTTGTGGTCACAGGCCCGGGACCTCCAGCGCTGCCGCCAACTCGGGCCGGCGTGAGGCGAGCACAATGAGCCGGGGCCGGGCTGAACCACTCACTCGCGGCGCGCGCGCGCCGCCCACCCCGTGGACTCGCCCGCTCCACCTACGCACGCACGCACGCACGCACGCACGTCTTCGGCTGCCCCCGGCCACCCGCACCGGCCCGAAGTCGGGACCCGGGGAGACCCCCTCGGGGCTTGGGGTGGCGGGTTCGACTCCCGCCCTTGACGTACCGTGACACACACACACACACACACACACACACACACACACACCCACCCACCCACCCAATAATAAGACTATAATTCCTCATTAAATATGACAGCCGGAATCCCGGCTTCTGTTCACAAAAATGCCCTGTATTTAGCCTATGCTAGGCACCAGACCCTGGACGCTCAGTACTGGCAAAAAAGGAAATGCCCTGCCCTCATGGCGCTGCCATTTTAATTGGAATAGTAGTGACAATGGTCAAGGGAGAAAATAAAGTGTCATCATCGCCACGGGGACGGTTAATCTCATGTGCGCACTGCGTGGGGCCCTGGCAACCACAAACATTATTCCAGATGTGGCCAGGAAGGTATTTTTCAGAAGAGATGAACACTGAAATTGGTCCACCTTGGGTAAAGGAGATTGTCAATGCCGTGGCGTGGGTGGGCCTCGTCCATCAGCTGAAGGACTGGAGAGAAAAATGAGGTTCCGAAGAAAGAGGGAACTGTTCCTCCAATGGCCTTGGGACATCAGCTCTTCCCTGTGTCTCCAGCCCAGAGTCCTGCCCTGACTTGCCTGCCTCACGGTCACATGAGTCAACTCCTTAAAACAAAACTATATATGTAAAAATACTGAATATATACAAGCCTATTAATTTCTATATGTGTGCATACATATTATATATATGTATACACATATGTTTATATGTGCGTGCGTTTGTAGTATATGTGTAAGTACTATATACAGTATACATACAAGCCTATATATTTGTGTGTATATATTGTATACATGTATGTATGTGCATATATATAGTATACATTTTATAAATGTGAACATGCTGTGTATATACACACACCCATATATTGATATATGGGTGTGTGTAGATATACAGTTTATGTACACTGTATGTATGTATACAGTGTGTATTTATATATAGGTGTGTATATATGTTGTATACCTGTATGTGTATATGTTTCTAGGTGTTACATGTATATATGTATATACTGTTATATACACACTTGCGTATGTATTTATATGTGTATGTACATGCGCATATTTACATATAGGTGTGTATGTGTGTGTATACATTGTATATATGTATATATCTGATATATATGATATATGTACGTGTACATACGATGAATTTATATATACAGTACATATATATTTTTATGCTATATGCTTTTATATGTAGGTGTATATGTGTGTCTATATGTATGTACGTGTACGTATTGCATGTATTATATGTGTATGTATGTATACTGTCTATATACACACCTAAATATCTTTGTATGTGTGTCTATATGTATGACATATATGTACCTAGGTGTGTATATTGCATATGTTATACGTATGTGTGCATACTGTATACATACAAACGATGCATTTTATATGTGTGTATGTATAGTGTCTATGTATGTGGGTATTGTATATGTTATGTGCATATGTGTGTATACATACTGTAGATATACAAACTATGCCTTTTATATGTGTGTATACAGGTAGGTGTGTATTGTATATACTATATGTGTATATGTGTGTATGCATACTGCATAGATACACTGCTGTATATTTTTGTACGCGTGTACATATGTACGTGTGTGTGTATATACACACACACACCCTATGGCTTCTGTTTGTCTGGAGAACCCTCACTGATACGGACACTTATGACAATTGAGCACCTGCTCTTTGCCAGCCAGGGAGCCAAAGGCTTGTCCTTGCGGTGTCTCCCTTAAGTGTCACAAGTCCCAGGAGGGAAGGTGATGCGGCTGCTACCAGTTGAGGTGCCTCAGGGTCAGAGAGGTGCACAGGGTGGGGGGCTGGAGCCTGGTGGAGCCCAGGTGGAGTTCTAGCAGCAGTACAGCCTAGCAGTCCCACTTCCCCGGGTGCTTCTCACAAAGACGCCAAGGGAGAGACGGGATCTGAAGGAGGGGATGAGGAAGCTTCCGTGGGTCCGCAAGCCCAGACCAAGGCTGACTCGTCAAGGGTGTTAGAGGTCAGGACTGTGGTTACCCTGGGGGTGGGCTTACACAGAGCCATTCACATTCTGAAAAAGTATCCATTCTGCTCTTGTTTGTATGTTTACCCCCCTCCCCCAAATCTTTTAAAAACAGATTCTCTTGGTTGCTGGGAACACACACGGGGAAGTTGTGTGTGAGGGGGTGTGATCCAGGGGACAGGGAGGATAAGCCCCCCCACTCGTAGGGCCAGGAGTGGCTCAGCTTTGTGAGCTGAGGATGGCCCACGAGGTCCCAGAGAGAAGGGTCCCTGCTCCGTCCCTGCTCTGTGCACCCCATTCCCAGCCCGAGAAGCCCAGAGCCACCCCCCGCAACACACACACACACACCAGGGAGGAGAGCCAGTCACCCTGGCTCCCAGGCTCTGGCTCCAAGGCTCCCGGCACTAGGAGCTCTTTTCAGCTTTCATGCTCTGTCTGTCTCTCGCCCGCCCTCCCTCCCTCCTCCGCTTCTTCCCCTCCCGCTCCATCTGTCCTCCCCTCCAGCCTGCATTTCTACACAGGATGGCTCACAGACAGCTGCTCCCCGTGCCCACCTGCCACCATTCGATGGATGTCAAAGCAAACCCTGGGGACTTCCCTGGAGGTCCAGTGATTAAGACTCCGAGCTTCCACTGGCAGGGGGCGCGGGTTCGATCCCTGGTCAGGGAAATCAGATCCCACATGCCGCACGGCATGGCCAAGAAAAATAAATGAATAAAAAATAAAGTTATAGTGATGAAACAGCCCTAGTGGTGCAAGGACGGGACGTATAGCTCTATGGTATAGAATAAAGGTCCAGAAACAGATCTATGAGAACTTGATATGACAGAAAGTGGGGAAATTAAGGAGTTTTCAATAAATGGCATTAGGACAATTGCATATCCATGTGGGAAAAAGTAAATTAGAAAAAAAAAAAAAAAAAAAGGCAAGCCCTGGTCAGGTGTGACCTTGGGCCCAGGGCCATTGGCACACGTTGTCATGTGGGATGTTCTTCCTTAGACTCCTCCCTCCCCCCTGTGTCACTGTCACTTCCTCCAGAACCTTCCTGGACTCCCCTACACAAGCCTGGGGTGTGCCCTCACCCGCCCTGGATCACCAGAATTCCCATCCCGGCCCACCCTTCCCTGCCAGGTAAAGAACTGTGCATGGTCAATAAGACCATAGAGGTCATTGGCCATTGCTATTGCAGCTGGAATTGTTACTGTGTTTAGATAGGGTGACCAACACCCGCCCCCAGTTTGCCCAGGACCGCTCAGGTTTGAGCGCTGGAACTCTGGGGAAACCCTCAGTCCCGGGGGACCCCAGAAGGCTGATCAGCCTATTTAGGACGGATCTTTCACTTGATCTCCCAACCCCCGAGAGCCAGAAAGGGAATCTCCCCCCTCCTTCCATTGTAACCTTCATTCATCCATCCACTCATCCCTTTATTCAACTCCTTTATTCAGCAAGTATTTATGAAGCATCTACTACACAGCAGACACTCTTCTAGGTGCTGGGGACATAACAGCATCCCTGTCCTCAAAGAGCTCACGTTCTAGCGAGGGCAGCAAACAGTCGACTGAGAAGGTGTGATTTATCACATGGCGATGATGTCTCGGAGACCACTGCAGGGCAGAGGAGGTGGGAGAGGAAAGGGGCAGGTCTAAATGCAGGCGCTGACGGGATTGGGGCAGACCTTGCCCTGGGCCAGGCTGGTTGCTTCAACACAGCTGTCCTCGCCCAGGGCCATCCTGCCCCCGCCTCACCCAGTTCTTCCGTGACGTGTGGGGAAAATCTGTGGTTGTCACAACTCGGGGGGAGGGGCCCCTGGAATCAAAGGGGTGTGGCCAGGGCTGCTGCTAAACCCCACACAGTGCCCAGGAGGGGCCCTCAGCAGAGGATGACCCGCCCCGAATAACCCCAGTGCCCCAGGGGAGACCCTGCACTAATATTATTCAGACCCGCTGGTGCCCCCAGATTCCTGCACAGGCAGGGACTCTAACCGGGTCACCTCTGTATCCCGAGGTGACCTAGAGTGGGGCAGCCAGGAGGGCTGAGATGAGCATCGGGGGTGAAATGACAAATCTCTGTGCCCACTCTCCGCGCCGCACCCCAGGGGCGATGGCCTCTATCTCCTCCCTGTGCAGGTAGCTTTTCCCTGAGCCATTTCTTCTTGTCAAGGTCCCTGTCGCAGGTTGGGTTCCCCAAAGATGACGTTGAGAGCAAGGATTGGAGTGCAGGTGGTTGATGTGAGACGTGCAGCAACAGATACAGCTGCCATAGGGTCCCGCAATTCCACTCCTGGGCATAGATCTGGAGAAAACTCTAATTCAAAACTATACACACACCCCTGGGATCTCCTGGGTGGTCCAGTGGTTAAGACTCCGTGCTTCCAGTGCGGGGGGCATGGGTTCCATCTCTGGTCAGGGAACTAAGATCTCACATGCTGTGTGACAAAAAAAAAAAGAAAGAAAGAAAGAAAAAGAAAGAAAGAGAGAAAGAAAGAGAGAGAGGGAGAGAGAGAAAGAAAGAAAGAAGGGAAGGAAGCAAGGAAGAAAGAAAGGAAGAAAGAAATAAAGGAAGAAAGGAAGAAAGAAAGAAAGGAGGAAAGAAAGGGAGGAAGAAAGGAAGAAAGAAAAAAAAAAGAAAGACAAGATACATGCACCCCAATGTTCATTGCAGCACTATTTACAATAGCCAAGACATGGAAGCTACCTAAATGTCCACTGATGGATGAATGGATAAAGAAGATGTGGTACATATATACAATGGGATATTATCCAGCCATAAAAAGAATGAAATAATGCTATTTGCAGCAATGTGGATGGACCTAGAGATTACCATACTAAGTGAAGTAAGTCAGAAGAGAAAGACACATATCATATGATCTCACTTATATGTGAAATCTAAAATACGACACAAATGAACTCGTCTACGAAACAAAAACAGACTCACAGACATAGAGAACAGACTTGTGGTTGCCAAGGGGGAGAAAGAGTGAGGGAGGGTTGGATTGGGAGTTTGGGGTTAGCAGATGCAAACTATTAAATATAGGATGGATAAACTACAACATCCTACTGTCTAGCACAGGGAACTATATTCAACATCCTGTGATAAGCCATAATGGAAAAGAAAAAAGTTTTACTTATAGGTTCCATCCCTAACTGAGCTGGCCCATCCCCTCCCATGGTTCTAAGTGCAGCCCGAGGCTGCAGACTTCCCACCGTGGTCTTCAGCTCCAGAGCAAGCCACCTGCAAACCACCCACATCTTTCCAGGGGCTGGCAACTCTCCTTTGCTACTGATTCCAAGACACATCCAGATAGCAAAAATGTGACCATGAAAAGAAACTCAGGCATGTTCAAATCAGGGAAATAACATTCTTATCTCTGTTCAGTACTCGCTTAATTTTAGAATAGCTTAGAGTTACAAAAAAGTGGCAAAGATCTGTACAGAGTGTAGAGTGCCGTGGACCCTGACCCAGTAACCCTATCTCCAACACGTTAGTACGTTAGTATGACATGTTTATCCAACTAAGGAACCAAGATGGATACATTGTTATTAACTAAAGTCCACACTTCATTAGCATTTCCCTAGTTTTCCCCTAACATCCTTTTTCTGTCCCAGTCTCCTCTGGGCTGTGACATTTCTCAGATGTCCCTGGGTTTTGATACCTTGAAAGTTTTGAGGAGGACTGGTCAGGTATTTTGTCCCTCAATTTGTTTGTCTGTTTTCTGATGTTTTCTTATGGTTGGTCTGGAGTTATGGGGTTTGGGGCGGAAGATCCAGACAGAGATAAAAATGCCATTCTCCTCAGGTCACATCAAGGATACACACCATCAACGGGACTTATGACAAATGATTTTACCCTTGATCACCTGGCCAGTAGCGTCTTTTTTTTTTTTTTTTTTTTTTGCTGCGTTGGGTCTTCGTTGCGTGCGGGCTTCTGTAGTTGTGCATGGGGGCTCAGTAGTTCTGGCTCCCAGGATCTAGAGCGCAGGCTCAGTAGTTGTGGCCCACGGGCTTAGTTGATCTGCGGCACCTGGGATCTTCCCGGACCAGGGCTTGAACCTGTGTCCCCTGCACTGGCAGGCGGATTCTTTTCTTTTCTTCTTTTCTTTTGCAACCAAAACTTTAATCCCAAGGATTCTCACAAAACATATTACAAATGACAGCATGAAAAAAAAAATTGCACAGTAACTCAAAGTTCAGCTCTACAATACTCTTAATCCGGCAGGACATTGGTATCTTGATCATCTCAGATTTCCAAAAAATATTACAAAGAGCTATGTATTCATGTACAGCAATCACAGAGGGGACTTATGACCTAACTCAAAGGTAAACTAACTTCCTTAAAACTTCTTAGATTCTCAACTCCCTGGACCTCTTGTCCCATGTGAAGACTAGTGGAATTTTTAAACCTCTAATCTAGGGTAAGGGTGCAGCTTTCATTTTTACCTGCTGGCTTGTGTTCACAGCACCTTTTAAAGACTGCTTGCTTAACTACAGCTGCATACCATATCCCAGCTACAGAAAGTCTTTTACACGTTTGCCAGTGTTGTTTCCATAATAGTAAACATCACACTTTAGGTGGGCAGGAGTTAAAGTTTTATTATCAGTCTAGGCAAGACCAAAAATTCAAAGCAAATTCAATTTTGCTTAAGGGAACATTGGAAGGTAACAATTCTTCATATCACATGCCTCATGTGACCCATTTCAAACCATAGAGAATGACACCTTTATGGGTCACTGTCCCAAGAGACAAACAAATGTGAACAACTAAAACATTTAAAAAGTGCACCAAGCTTCAGAAGTCTCAAACATAACTTGAATTTTCTGTACATACTCCTGTCAAATGAAGTTATTGCCTGTACACCACTCCTCTTGCAAAGTGGTCTTCTATTTCCTTTCATTTGACCTAGATCGGCTAGGAGACCTAGAGAAAGATCGGGACGGCTTGTGATTTCTCTCCTGGGACAGTCATCTCTCTCTTCTCCTATATCTAGAAAGGGACCTGCTCTGGCTGACGGAGAAGGCTCTCCATCTTGGAGATGTGTGGGAGGTGGAGGACTCCTCCTCCGATAATCATCTCGAGGGCGACGACCCCAAGAAGGAGGCGGTCACGATTTCGACTTCTCTTTTCCCCATTCGACAGGTCCACTCTTACTCGGCAGCCACATAGTGTTCTCCCATCTAGTTCTCGGACAGCATCGGCTGCATCTCGGGGATCTTCACATTCAACAAGAGCGAAGCCGGGAGGGCTTTTAGCAACCCACACACTTCAGAGTGGTCCGTAATAGCCTAAATCTCGTTCCAATTCAGCCTTGTTACCACTGTTTGCAAGATTCCCTACATAAACTTTACAGTCCAACGGACAGGAATCACGATGCAAGACCCTCGTGGCCTCCTGTTTTTCACGGGCCACAGGGTGGTCCCGGGCCTCTAGAATCTGGCAGCTGAATCTGCTCGCACAAGCTGTCCTGTGGGGATGCTTTTCCCCCTATGTGTCCAGCCCGGGGCCCCGCGGTCTTGGCCCGGCCTCCCCGGTGAGAGGGTGAACCCCAGCTCCCTGGAGCAGACACTCAGAGCCCTGGTGACCGGACTCACGGCTGACGGGGCTGGAGCGGCGGCTGGACATGTGTGGCCAGCCTGGTGGTGTTTGGCCCCCTCTGCAGTTCCAGTTCCAGCTGAGAAAGAGCCTCCCTGTGTTATTTTCTCCTGGTTGTGTAAGGATCCCCGGTGTCATCTGACAGAAATGTAGATGGTGTGTTCTTTCTCTCTTTTCTCCCTGCTTCCTCTCCTCCCTCTCTCCCTCCCTGTCCCTCTTTCCCTGTTCTGCTCTCCCTCTACCTCTTTCCCTCTCCCTCTCTCTCTCTCCCTCCCTCTCTCTCCATCTGTCTCTCCCTCTCTCCCTCCCTCTCTCTCTTTCCTCTCCCTCTTTCCTCTCCCTCTTCCCTCTCCTCTCCCTCTGTCCCTGCCTCTCTCCCTGTGCCTGTTTCCCTGTCCTTGTTTCCGTGTTCCGCTCTGCCTCTACCTCTGTCTCTCCCTCTCTGGGAGGGAGTGAGGGAGATGGAGAGACGGAGGGAGAGGGAGAGTTGGAGAGAGAGGGAGAAGAGGGAGGAGAAGGAGGGAGGCAGAGGGAGGGAGGGAGAGGTCTCTTCCTCCCTCCCTCTGCCTCTCTCCTCCTCCTCTCCTTCTCTCCCTCACCCTCTCTCCCTCTCCATCCCTCCATCATTTTCCCTCCTGCTCCCTCTCCCTCTCTCCCTCCCAGAGAGGGAGAGACAGAGGGAGAGGGAGAGGGGGGAGAGAGGGACACGGAGAGGGAGGGAGGGAGACAGAGAGGGAAGCAGGCACCCTCTCTCCTTCTCCCTCTCCCTACCTCCTTCTCCGACTCCCCCTCTCCTTCGCTCCCTCCCTCTCCTCTCCCTCTGTCTCTCCCTCTCCCTCCCTCCCTCTAGGAGAGGGAGAGGAAGGGAGGGAGAGGGAGAGGGAGAGATGTCTCGCCCTCCCTCCCTCTCCCTCGCCCTTTCCCTTCCTCTCTCCCTCTCCCTCCCTCCTTCTCCCTCTCCCTCCCTCTGTCTCTCCCGCTCCCTCCGTCTCTCCCTCTCCCTCCGTCTCTCCCGCTCCCTCCGTCTCTCCCGCTCCCTCATTCCCTCTCAGACAGGGAGAGATGGAGGGAGAGGCAGAGATGAGGGAGAGGAGCAGAGGGAGGGGGGAGAGAGGGAGAGGGAGAGAGGGAGAGAAGAAGGAGAGAGGGAAAGGGAGGGAGGAAGAGACCTCTCTCTCTCTCCCCCCTCTCTCTCCTTCTCCCTCTCCCTTGTCTCTGCCTCTTCCTCCGTCTCTGGGAGGGAGTGAGGGAGATGGAGAGACGGAGGGAGAGGGAGAGGGAGGAGAGGGAGCGAGGGAGTGGGAGAGAGGGAGCGAGAGAGGGATAAAGGGAGGGAGAGAGGGATAGAGGGAGGGAGGGAGAGACGTCTTTGTCTTTCCTTCCCTCCCTCTCTCCCTCTCCCCCCTCCCTCTCCTGCTCTCTCTCCCTCCACCTCCTTCCCTCTCCAGAGAGGGAGAGGGAGCAGGAGAGGGAGAGAGGGAGGGAGAGAGGGAAAGGGAGAGAGGAAGACACCTCTCTCTCTCTCCCTCCCTCCCCCCTCTCTCTCCCTCTCCCTCTCCCTTGTCTCTGCCTCTTCCTCCGTCTCTGGGAGGGAGTGAGGGAGATGGAGAGACGGAGGGAGAGGGAGAGGGAGGAGAGGGAGCGAGGGAGTGGGAGAGAGGGAGCGAGAGAGGGATAAAGGGAGGGAGAGAGGGATAGAGGGAGGGAGGGAGAGACGACTTTGTCTTTCCTTCCCTCCCTCTATCCCTCTCTCTCCCTCTCCCCCCTCCCTCTCCTGCTCTCTCTCCCTCCACCTCCTTCCCTCTCCAGAGAGGGAGAGGGAGCAGGAGAGGGAGAGAGGGAGGGAGAGAGGGAAAGGGAGGGAGGAAGACACCTCTCTCTCTCTCCCTCCCTCCCCCCTCTCTCTCCCTCTCCCTCTCCCTTGTCTCTGCCTCTTCCTCTGTCTCTCCATCTTTGGGAGGGAGTGAGGGAGATGGAGAGACGGAGGGAGAGGGAGAGGGAGGAGAGGGAGCGAGGGAGTGGGAGAGAGGGAGCGAGAGAGGGATAAAGGGAGGGAGAGAGGGATAGAGGGAGGGAGGGAGAGACGTCTTTGTCTTTCCTTCCCTCCCTCTATCCCTCTCTCCCTCTCCCCCTCTCCCCCCTCCCTCTCCTGCTCTCTCTCCCTCCACCTCCTTCCCTCTCCAGAGAGGGAGAGGGAGCAGGAGAGGGAGAGAGGGAGGGAGAGAGGGAAAGGGAGGGAGGAAGACACCTCTCTCTCTCTCCCTCCCTCCCCCCTCTCTCTCCCTCTCCCTCCCTCCCCCCTCTCTCTCCCTCTCCCTCTCCCTTGTCTCTGCCTCTTCCTCTGTCTCTCCATCTCTGGGAGGGAGTGAGGGAGATGGAGAGAGGGAGGGAGAGAGGGAGGGAGGGAGGGAGGGAGAGACGCCTTTGTCTTTCCCTCCCTCCCTCTATCCCTCTCCCTCCACCTCCTTCCCTCTCCAGAGAGGGAGACAGAGAAGGAAGCAGGCACCCTCTCCGGAGAGGGAAGGAGGTGGAGGGAGAGGGAGAGGGAGCACGAGAGGGAGAGAGGGAGAGAGGGAGAGAGGGAGAGGGAATGAGGTATCAGAAGAGCGGAACAGGGAAACAGGGACAGGGAAAGGGGGACAGGGAGAGAGGGAGAGGGAAAGAGGGAGAGGGAGAGAGGCAGAGGGAGAGATGGAGGGAGAGTGAGAGTGAGAAGCAGGGAGGTAGAGGGAGGGAGGGAAGGAGAGAGAGAGGGAGACAGAGAGGGAGAGAGGGAGAAGGGCTGATGGGGGCTCCCTCCCCCTCCCCTCCTCTCCCCACTGCTTTCTCTTTCTTCTGCTTCAACAAACACCAGGCGCCTTTTAGATCAGCCCTGAAGTCAACGTTGATGCTTGGACGGCTTGACCTCCCCGCTGCCTTCCAGCCCGGGACCACAGCTGGGAGATGAAGTCTGCGGGGTCCTGGGCAGCGGCGGCGGGCTGCACAGGCACCTCCTCTGACGCCCAATCTCTCCTCCTTTACGAGGCAGCCGCCAGCTCCCCTCCCTGACTCCCCAAGATTTGGGGCCTTTTTAATATGTGTCGATAATGCCATGAGCTACTATTTAACTTTTCCACGAGGACCCATCTCCCGAAATGCAGTGCTTTTCAGCCTTGGCTGCACTAGAGAACCCCCAGGGAAGGGAGAGACGTCTGTACCTCCCTCCCTCTCCCTCTCCCTCTCCCTCCTCCTCTCCCTCTCCTTCTGGGGTGATGCCCGATGAGCTCAGATTCGCAGATGTTCCCCCCATCTCCTCTCTGTGCCTTGCGTGGGGTCTGGGCCTTCTCACTGTGGCCCGGGTATGGCCTTGACATTCAGACATCGGTTCCTGCAAGGACACTTGCGTTTGGTCCATACCGCGTGTGGCTGCAGTCTGTGCTTCTCCTGTTCAGCATCTTCAGTAGATGGGGGCTGTGCGTGAGCCCTTCATCTTCCCCGCAGACACCACTGGTGCTTGCTCGGCCTCGTGGGTGATGTGGGGGGCATGGGGGACAGTCCTGTGTCCCCACCTTCTTGGGCTGCAGACAGGCCACGTTGGTCCTGTGGTGACTGGGGGCTCCCAGGAGAACCCCACCGCAGAGCCGGAGAGGTGGCCCCAGAGAAGGTGGCGTACGCCCGCCTGGGGCAGGGCCTCACCAGCCAGCCCCGGGCCACCTGCAGCAACAGGCGTCTCGCCGTCCAGGGGGCTGGGTGTTCGGGCACCGTGGGGATGACCTGCTGTCTGCACGGCAGCCGAGTCTGTATTGTTGAGCCCGGGGAGGCCCCTGGGTGGCTCCTGGAGAGCCTGGTCACATTTCTTCCTGCCCTTGGCCTTAGAGCTCATCACGGTTCACGCCGTTTCTGGTCCCAAAAGGACCTGTGTTCATAAAGACCACGTGTTAGGACAGCACCAAAGTGTCTAGAAATCCGGGCCAGGAGGAGGAGGGAGGGGGATTGGCTGTGCCCGCCAGTGGCCTGAGAGCCCTGCCCGCCCTCAGAGACCTGGCCCGGGGCCCGTGGGGAGGGCGTGGCCCACGGTCCCCAGCGCTGGCCGTCTCTGGGTTCCAGGAGAACTGCGCGATCCTCGGGGAGCTGGTAAGGCTGCAGGCTCAGAAGTCCCGCCTGCTGGGGTTCAGCACGCGTGCCGACTCCGTGCTGGAGATGAACATGGCCAAGACCAGCCAGGTGGTGGCCACTTTCCTAGGTAACCCCGCCTCCCCGAGGGTCAGGCGGACCTTGACTGGACGTGGTGCTGCCTGAGACCCGACTGTGTCAGCCCTTGGGGGTCGCCTTCCCCAACCCTTCATTCTGCCTCGAGGGGCGTGGGGTGGGTGGCGGCTGGGAGGCTGCCACAGGGACATAGCCGAACCTCTCCCCTCCGCCCGCAGATGAGCTGGCCCAGAAGCTGAAGCCCCTCGGGGAGCAGGAGCGGCCGTGATCCTGGACCTAAAGAAGGCCAAGTGCCAGAGGCGGGGCCTGCACTTTGACGGGCCCATCAACGTCTAGGACCTGTGCTGCTACATGAACCAGGGGGAGGAGACGCGCTACCACGTGGACCAGTACCTGCTCGATGAGTCCTTCCCCATGCAGGTGGTCACGCGCGGGTGGCTGGGCATCTCCCAGGAGCTGCTGGGGCTGACCTTCGACCTGGAGGAGGGTGCCAACGTGTGTCACGGAGATGTGAGGCTCTACACGGTCCGGGACGCGGCCGCGGACAAGGTCATCCATCGGCAAGTTCTACCTGGACCTCTACCCTCGGTGCATGCGTGGGGGAACCTGTCGGCCGTGGGCCAGGGCTCCTCTGTGGAAGCGGGGCCTCACCCGCGTCCCTCCCCAGGGAAGGGAAGTCTGGGCACATGGCCTGCTTTGGCCTGCAGCCGGGCTGCCTGCAGCAGGATGGGAGGCGCCAGATTGCCATCGCGGCCATGGTGGCCAACTTCACCAAGTCTACGCCCAACCCGCCCTCCCTGTTGCAGCATGATGAGCTGGAGACCTACTTCCATGAGTTCTGGCAAGCGATGCACCAGCTCCACTCCCAGGTGGGTGCGGGCGCGGGGCTGCAGGCAGGGGGCGGGGAGGGCCCGGGCTCTCCCGTGGTTCTCAGGCAGGCCCTCGCCACGGGATTCTTCCGCTGATGTCACCCCGCACGTGGTGACGCCCTCGGTGTCAGTTTCCATCATCAAACCCCACGCACAGGGCGTGTAAAAAAATGGAAGTGGATGTCCTCGAGACTCTGGAGCCTGGAAGCCGCAGATCAAGGAGTCAGGACTGGTTCCCTGCATGTTAAATACGTGTATTCAAGAGTTGCCTTTAAAAAGACAAAAGAAAAGAAAGGAACGTTGCATGCAAGTCTGGTGACAGGCGGTGATGAGAACCAGAGGGTAGGCTCTGGGGCCGGGAGCGCTGTGCCCTGTGAGGCCCTGGGGCTGCTGCCAGTCTCGGTGGAGGCTCAGCAAGTCCCAGGGACTTCCCCACCGGGGGGGCGGGGGTGTCCCCAGCTGAGCGTCTGGGCCCAGGACCCAGTGCTCCTTCAGTCTTCCTGCGGTCAGCCCTTCGTCCTGAGAGCGATGCTCTCACAGGCTGCACCGGAGCGCGTGGGGACACTTTACTGAGCTGTGCAGCCGTCACTACTGCCCTATTTTGGAACATTTCCCTCACCCCAAAAATGTCCCTCACGCCTTTAGTTATCATTCCCTCCCCTCCCCTGCCCCTGACAACCAGGAACCCACTCTGACTCTGTGGATCTACCTGTTCTGGATGTTCCCCCTCAGTGGGGTCACACCGTGTGCCCTTCTGTGTCTGACTTGTCTCGCTGAGCATCGTGTTCTCAGGGTGCATCCACGTGGCAGCGAGTGTCAGGGCTTCACACCTTTGCGTGGCTGAGGGCCGGAAAAAAGACAAACGACAAGAAAGGCACGTTACCTGCGACTCTGGCGACAGCCGGTGATGAGAACCAGAGGGAAGGCTCTGGGGCCGGGAGCGCCGCGCCCTGTGAGGCCCTGGGGCTGCTGCCAGTCTCGGTGGAGGCTCAGCAAGTCCCAGGGACTTCCCCACCGGGGGGGCGGGGGTGTCCCCAGCTGAGCGTCTGGGCCCAGGACCCAGTGCTCCTTCAGTCTTCCTGCGGTCAGCCCTTCGTCCTGAGAGCGATGCTCTCACAGGCTGCACCGGAGCGCGTGGGGACACTTTACTGAGCTGTGCAGCCGTCACTACTGCCCTGTTTTGGAACATTTCCCTCACCCCAAAAATGTCCCTCACGCCCTTAGTTATCATTCCCTCCCCGCCCCCTGCCCCTAACAACCAGGAACCCACTCTGACTCTGTGGATCTACCTGTTCTGGATGTTCCCCCTCAGTGGGGTCACACCCTGTGTGCCCTTCTGTGTCTGACTTGTCTCGCTGAGCATCGTGTTCTCAGGGTGCCTCCACGTGGCAGCGAGTGTCAGGGCTTCACACCTTTGCGTGGCTGAGGGCCGAAAAAAAGACAAACGACAAGAAAGGCACGTTACCTGCGACTCTGGCGACAGCCGGTGATGAGAACCAGAGGGAAGGCTCTGGGGCCGGGAGCGCCGCGCCCTGTGAAGCCCTGGCGTTGCTGCCAGTCTCGGTGGGGCACGGGCAGCGCCGTCCCCCAGAGCTGCTGGCCAACTCATCAAGTCCCGGCTGGCCAACCCCGGTGCGGTCGGGCCGAGGGAAAGGAAAGGGGCTCCCGGACCGCCCGGCTGGAAAGCGCGGCCTGCACACAGTGCCAGCCCCCCGTCTCCTTCCTCCCGCCCTCCAGGCCTCTTCAACCTGCGCCAGATCGTCCTGGCCAAGGTGGACAAGGCCCTGCACACGCAGACGCCCGCGGACCCGGCCCAGGAGAATGCCCGCCTCTGCCAGGAGGTCCTCGGGGTCCCAGCCACGCCAGGTAGCCAAGTGCACGCCGGGCCCACCTTAGCGGTCGCTTGGCGGCTACTGCCCAGGTCAAGAGGATCCTCTGGTGGTGTGTGAAGGGGGACCGACTGACGGGCTCTGGCCGAGGCCCGCTGACCTCTGGCCTCTTCCTGCCTCGGTTCCTGGGCTGGTCCCTCCAGCTGTGGCCCGCGGAGTCCGAGGGTGGGGTGGGCGTATCTGCACGTGCTTTCTGGAGAGCCTGGAAGAGGCAGGAGAGGGCTTCATACCCCGGACGGAACGCGTCGACGAGGTTTGCCCGTGCGTGTCGGTGCGGAGACGCAGTTCACTCCCTCGTGAGCGCTTGAACCCGCGCCCTCCCCGTGCTGGAAGGTGAGCCCTGACTCATCCCTCGGAGCCTCGGGCAGCTGACCTTGTAAGAGGCTTCGGGGTGAACCCTCGTGAGCTTCAGCAGAAAGTCGGCAAAAATTTATTTGTGTCCCTCCACTGAGTTGCCCGCAAGGTCCCCGTTTTCTAGAAGTGTTGGGCCAATACTCCCTCTAGTGGCAGGGGACTCAGACAGGGCTGCTTTGAGGCCCCCTCTCTGGGGAAGGGGCACGGAGCGGCCAGGGGGCCGGGCAGGAGCTTCTCCGCGTGTGTCCCAGGGACCCACCTGCTTGCGACCTTCGGCCACCTGGCAGGAAGCTACGACGCCCAGTCCTATGGCTACCTGTGCAGCGAGGTGTACTCCGCGGACACGTTCCACACACGTTTCAAGCGGGAGGGCGTCCTGAGTGGCAAGGTGAGAGGCCAGCCTGCCATGCAGACCAACACGGAGGTCCTTGGCCTGGGCCTAGATGCTTGTGCCGCCCGCCTGGGCCTGCCAGGCTCTGAGGGCCCTGCCCTGGACCCCCTGCTCCCCTGCCCTTTCTTGAGTCACAGCAGAGGTGGCCACACCCACACCCTCAGTGAAGGGGGTGCTCCACCCTCCTGCAGCCCCACCCCCTCTCGTCAGGTTGCCATGGACTACAGAAGCTGCATTCTGAGGCCAGGGGGCTCCGAGGATGCCAAGGGCATGGTGAAGCTCTTCCTGGGTTGTGACCCCACGCAGGACGCCTTCCTCCTGAGCAAAGGGCTGCAGGTTGAGGGCTGCAAGCCGCCGGCCTGCTGAAGGCACGGGGTTTTGCCCACCCAGGCGGGCCGGGTGCCTTAGCGCCCCGTCGGGGCGG
This sequence comes from Eschrichtius robustus, assembly GCF_028021215.1. Classification (NCBI taxonomy): domain Eukaryota; kingdom Metazoa; phylum Chordata; class Mammalia; order Artiodactyla; family Eschrichtiidae; genus Eschrichtius; species Eschrichtius robustus. Next base: position 79,065,795 of record NC_090824.1, read on the forward strand.
GGGAGGGGCCGCGTGTCCTCCCAGCCCCTGAGTCCCCGGCGGCCGGCCTAGGCCAAAAGTCTCCACCTGGAAGTGTCTGGAGAGCCTGGCATCAAGGCTCCCCCTTGTTGCACTAATGCAATCCCTTCCTGGGGAGCTTTCCTGGTAACAAAACGGTTCTTTGAAAACGCAGCCGTTAATAAAAAGACTCTACTCCTGGTCTCTGCCTGCCGTCCCTTCCACCACAGGAGTGGCATGGGGGCCGTCACACTGGGGGGAGTTCTGACCTTGGTCGGGGATCAGCCCTGGGGCCGTGGTGACGCGTCTGGGTCACTGGGAGATGGCTGAGCTGTGGGGTGAGTTCAGACGGGGATGGTGCCCCGCACCCCGGCCGGGCAGGCTCTCCAGTGAGGGGGTGTCAGTTTCCTGCCAGCCTCTCGCCCGTCACTGTTTGGCATCTCGGGGGCTGTGATTGGCTGGAGCTGGTTCTGGCGGTGGGCACAGCTGTGGGAAGCCCGGCTGTGGCTGTCCCTGTCCCCGTGTCCTGTCCTCCTGCTCAAGGCCGGCCGGCTGGCTCCCTCTGATCATCGGCAGCTGCTGAAGTCTGGACCACAGCAGGGGGCTGCCTTCCTGGGTCCTAGCGATTCTTCCCAAAGGCCTTAGGGATGTGTTTTGGTGGCAGTAGGAATTCAGAGAGGGTGCTGCACCACTGGAGCGGTAGGGTGGCTCTGGACCGTCCCGTGTGTCCTTCCCGGGCCTTTGAGCTCCTCGGGAGCCCTGCCTCCGGCCCTTCGCCCCCACAAAGGACGCCAGGCAGCGGAGCGAGCGCGCGGGCGGCGCCCCGACCTTCTCCCCGTGGCCCAGGCGGGCAGGCGGTGCCACGCTCTGTCCTCCCCTCAGCCTGCCCGCCCGTTCTCACCCGCCCTAGGGCAGTCGGTTGTGGACCAGGCTGTGGTGTCTGCCCTTCTGCAGCCCCGGCTCAGCTCCCTGCACCCACTTCGGTGCCTTCTGTGTTCTGGGCTGGTCGCAGGCCCAGAGCCGGTGGGCAGGCACCCCGTGGCCGGGAGGGCTGTTCGTGTGAATTCCCTGGGGCTTGAAAAGGAGCACAGCCGGCCTTCCATCAGGCACCTCTCGATGGATATGGAAGGGGCGTGTCGGGGCCTGGGGGCTGCTCGTCTTCCTGTGCACCGAGCCCCCAGGTGGTCCCCGTGCAAAATCCAGGTGTGGCGTTGGCACCCCAGCCGTGTGCCGGGCAGTCCATGGCGGGCGACACAAGCCTCGGGCTGGTGGGCCACAGGGTTCCTGAGCGGCAGGTCAGGACTGAGAGGGTGAGGCCTTTCCCCGGGTCCAGGGCCCAGGCTGATGCCGGCTGGAGGCCCCTCCGCTCACCGCCCGCAACCCCCAGCCCCTGCCCTCACGTGAGCCCCCAGGGCTGAGCTCAGGTGTTGGATGCCCAGGCTCCCCGGTAGCCCAGCCCGTTCCCAGTCCTCCGTGGTCACTGAAGGGCTTGGAAGCGGGTTGCCCCACAGAGACTGCTGTTCTCCGAGCCCTGGGCAGGGGGCAGGGAGGACGGGCACAGGGCCCTGCAGGGGTGTGGTCGCCGGGGCAGCCGGAGCAGCTCCACACAGTAAGTAAGAGCACCTCACCAAAAAACAGTGCGTTTCTCCAGCCGCCCCGGGACCTGAGCTCAGGTCCTGGGGCAGGAAGGGGCAGCACTGCAGCTGTTAGCTGTCACTGGGGGTCGACTGTGGCCCGGTGCCACCTCTTAGATCGTCCCCCGTCCCCTTCCGGGGTTGCGACCGGACCCCTGCCAATCGGGTTCTCACTCCTCCCCATCCCCTACGCCGGCTCCACGAAGGTGGAAGGAACACATTTTTAAAAAGGCTGGAGCCTGGGCTTCCCTGCTGGCGCAGTGGTTAAGAATCCGCCTGCCAATGCAGGGGACAAGGGTTCAAGCCCTGGTCCGGGAAGTTCCCACACGCCGCGGAGCAATGAAGCCCGTGCGCCACAACTACTGAGCCTGCGCTCTAGAGCCCAAAAGCCACAACTACTGAGTCCTCGTGCCCCGACTACTGAAGCCCGCGCGCCTAGAGCCCGTGCTCCGCAACAAGAGAAGCCACCGCAATGAGAAGCCCACGCACCGCAACGAAGAGTAGCCCCCGCTCACCGCAACTGGAGAAAGCACACACGCAGCAAGGAAGACCCAACGCAGCCAAAAATAAATAAATTAAATAAATAAATAAATTTTTAAAAATCATATTAAATACCTATCAATGAGATTTTAAGAAATAGTCAGGACCAGAGCCTCCCATCAAGCCTCTTAGATAGCCTCAACCACCAGAGGGCAGACAGCAGAAGCAAGAGAAACTACAATCCTGCAGCCTGTGGACCAAAAACCACAGTTACAGAAAGATAGAGAAGATGAAAAGGCAGAGGGCCATGTACCAGATGAAGGAACAAGAAAAAACCCCAGAAAAACAACTAAATGAAGTGGAGATAGGCAACCTTCCAGAAAAAGAATTCAGAATAATGATAGTGAAGACGATCCAGGACCTCGGAATAAGAATGGAGGCAAAGATTGAGAAGATGCAAGAAATGGTTAACAAAGACCTAGAAGAATTAAAGAACAAACAAACAGAGATGACCAATACAATAACCGAAATGAAAACTACACTAGAAGGAATCAATAGCAGAATAACTGAGGCAGAAGAACGGATAAGTGACCTGGAAGAGAGAATGGTGGAATTCACTGCTGCGGAACAGACTAAAGAAAAAAGAATGAAACGAAATGAAGACAGCCTAAGAGACCTCTGGGACAACATTAAACGCAACAACATTCGCATTATAGGGGTCCCAGAAGGAGAAGAGAGAGAGAAAGGACCAGAGAAAATATTTGAAGAGATTATAGTCGAAAACCTCCCTAACATGGGAAAGGTAATAGCCACCCAAGTCCAGGAAGCGCAGAGAGTCCCATACAGAATAAACCCAAGGAGAAACACGCCGAGACACATAGTAATCAAAGTGGCAAAAATTAAAGACCAAGAAAAATTATTGAAAGCAGCAAGGGAAAAACGACAAATAACATACAAGGGAACTCCCATAAGGTTAACAGCTGATTTCTCAGCAGAAACTCTGCAAGCCAGAAGGGAGTGGCATGATATACTTAAAGTGATGAAAGGGAAGAACCTACAACCAAGATTACTCTACCCAGCAAGGATCTCATTTAGCTTTGATGGAGAAATCAAAAGCTTTACAGACAAGCAAAAGCTAAGAGAATTCAGCACCACCAAACCAGCTCTACAACAAATGCTAAAGGAACTTCTCTAAGTGGGAAACACAAGAGAAGAAAAGGACCTACAAAAACAGACCCAAAACAATTAAGAAAATGGTCATAGGAACATACATATCGATAATTACCTTAAACGTGAATGGATTAAATGCCCCAACCAAAAGACATAGACTGGCTGAATGGATACAAAAACAAGACCCATATATATGCTGTCTACAAGAGACCCACTTTAGACCTAGGGACACATACAGACTGAAAGTAAGGGGATGGAAAAAGATATTCCATGCAAATGGAAATCAAAAGAAAGCTGGAGTAGCTATACTCGTATCAGATAAAATAGACTTTAAAATAAAGAATGTTACAAGAGACAAGGAAGGACACTACATAATGATCCAGGGATCAATCCAAGAAGAAGATATAACAATTATAAATATATATGCACCCAACACAGGAGCACCTCAATACATAAGGCAACTGCTAACAGCTATAAAAGAGGAAATCGACAGTAACACAGTAATAGTGGGGGACTTTAACACCTCACTTACACCAATGGACAGATCATCCAAAATGAAAATAAATAAGGAAACAGAAGCTTTAAATGACACAATAGACCAGATAGATTTAATTGATATATATAGGACATTCCATCCAAAAACAGCAGATTACACGTTCTTCTCAAGTGCGCACGGAACGTTCTCCAGGATAGATCACATCTTGGGTCACAAATCAAGCCTCAGTAAATTTAAGAAAATTGAAATCATATCAAGCATCTTTTCTGACCACAACGCTATGAGATTAGAAATGAATTACAGGGAAAAAAACGTAAAAAAGACAAACACATGGAGGCTAAACAATACGTTACTAAATAACCAAGAGATCACTGAAGAAATCAAAGAGGAAACAAAAAAATACCTAGAGACAAATGACAATGAAAACACGACGACCCAAAACCTATGGGATGCAGCAAAAGCAGTTCTAAGAGGGAAGTTTATAGCTATACAAGCCTACCTAAAGAAACAAGAAAAATCTCAAGTAAACAATCTAACCTTACACCTAAAGAAACTAGAGAAAGAAGAACAAACAAAACCCAAAGTTAGCAGAAGGAAAGAAATCTTAAAGATCAGAGCAGAAATAAACGAAATAGAAACAAAGACAACAATAGCAAAGATCAATAAAACTAAAAGTTGGTTCTTTGAGAAGATAAACAAAATGGATAAGCCATTAGCCAGACTCATCAAGAAAAAGAGGGAGAGGACTCAAATCAATAAAATCAGAAATGAAAAAGGAGAAGTTACAACAGACACCGCAGAAATACAAAGCATCCTAAGAGACTACTACAAGCAACTTTATGCCAATAAAATGGACAACCTGGAAGAAATGGACAAATTCTTAGAAAGGTATAACCTTCCAAGACTGAACCAGGAAGAAACAGAAAATATGAACAGACCAATCACAAGTCATGAAATTGAAACTGTGATTAAAAATCTTCCAACAAACAAAAGTCCAGGACCAGATGGCTTCACAGGTGAATTCTATCAAACATTTAGAGACGAGCTAACACCCATCCTTCTCAAACTCTTCCAAAAAATTGCAGAGGAAGGAACACTCCCAAACTCATTCTGTGAGGCCACCATCACCCTGATACCAAAACCAGACAAAGACACTACAAAAAAAGAAAATTACAGACCAATATCACTGATGAATATAGATGCAAAAATCCTCAACAAAATACTAGCAAACAGAATCCAACCACACATTAAAAGGATCATACACCACGATCAAGTGGGATTTATCCCAGGGATGCAAGGATTCTTCAACATACGCAAATCAATCAATGTGATACACCATATTACCAAATTGAAGAATAAAAACCATATGATCATCTCAATAGATGCAGAAAAAGCTTTTGACAAAATTCAACACCCATTTCTGATAAAAACTCTCCAGAAAGTGGGCATAGAGGGAACCTACCTCAACATAATAAAGGCCATATATGACAAACCCACAGCAAACATCATTCTCAATGCTGAAAAACTGAAAGCATTTCCTCTAAGATCAGGAACGAGACAAGGATGTCCACTCTCACCACTATTATTCAACATAGTTCTGGAAGTCCTAGCCACGGCAATCAGAGAAGAAAAAGAAATAAAAGGAATACAAATTGGAAAAGAAGAAGTAAAACTGTCACTGGTTGCGGATGACATGATACTATACACAGAGAATCCTAAAACTGCCACCAGAAAACTGCTAGAGCTAATCAATGAATATGGTAAAGTTGCAGGATACAAAATTAATGCACAGAAATCTCTTGCATTCCTATACACTAATGATGAAAAATCTGAAAGAGAAATTAAGGAAACACTCCCATTTACCATTGCAACAAAAAGAATAAAATACCTAGGAATAAACCGACCTAGGGAGACAAAAGACCTGTATGCAGAAAACTATAAGACACTGATGAAAGAAATTAAAGATGATACCAACAGATGGAGAGATATACCATGTTCTTGGATTGGAAGAATCAACATTGTGAAAATGAGTATACTACCCAAAGCAATCTACAGATTCAATGCAATCCCTATCAAATTACCAATGGCATTGTTTACGGAGCTAGGACAAATCCTCTTAAAATTTGTATGGAGACACAAAAGACCCCGAATAGCCAAAGCAGTCTTGAGGGAAAAACATGGAGCTGGAGGAATCAGACTCCCTGACTTCAGACTATACTACAAAGCTACAGTAATCAAGACAATATGGTACTGGCACAAAAACAGAAACATAGATCAATGGAACAAGATAGAAAGCCCAGAGATTAACCCACGCACCTATGGTCAACTAATCTACGACAGAGGAGGCAAAGATATACAATGGAGAAAAGACAGTCTCTTCAATAAGTGGTGCTGGGAAAACTGGACAGCTACATGTAAAAGAATGAAATTAGAATACTCCCTAACACCATACACAAAAATAAACTCAAAATGGATTAGAGACCTAAATATAAGAGTGGACACTATAAAACTCTTAGAGGAAAACATAGGAAGAACACTCTTTGACATAAATCACAGCAAGACCTTTTTTGATCCACCTCCTAGAGTAATGGAAATAAAAACAAAAATAAACAAGTGGGACCTAACGAAACTGCAAAGCTTTTGCACAGCAAAGGAAACCATAAACAAGACGAAAAGACAACCCTCAGAATGGGAGAAAATATTTGCAAATGAATCAACGGACAAAGGATTAATCTCCAAAATATATAAACAGCTCATTCAGCTCAATATTAAAGAAACAAACACCCCAATCCAAAAATGGGCAGAAGACCTAACCAGACATTTCTCCAAAGAAGACATACAGACGGCCACGAAGCACATGAAAAGATGCTCAACATCACTAATTATTAGAGAAATGCAAATCAAAACTACAATGAGGTATCACCTCACTCCTGTTAGAATGGGCATCATCAGAAAATCTACAAACAACAAATGCTGGAGAGGGTGTGGAGAAAAGGGAACCCTCTTGCACTGTTGGTGGGAATGTAAATTGATACAGCTACTATGGAGAACAATATGGAGGTTCCTTAAAAAACTAAAAATAGAATTACCATATGACCCAGCAATCCCACTACTGGGCATATACCCAGAGAAAACCGTAATTCAAAAAGACACATGCACCCGAATGTTCATTGCAGCACTATTTACAATAGCCAGGTCATGGAAGCAACCTAAATGCCCATCGACAGACGAATGGATAAAGAAGTTGTGGTACATATATACAATGGAATATTACTCAGCCATAAAAAGGAACGAAATTGAGTCATTTGTTGAGACGTGGATGGATCTAGAGACTGTCATACAGAGTGAAGTAAGTCAGAAAGAGAAAAACAAATATCGTATATTAATGCATGTATGTGGAACCTAGAAAAATGGTACAGATGAGCCAGTTTGCAGGGCAGAAGTTGAGACACAGATGTAGAGAATGGACATATGGACACCAAGGGGGGAAAACTGCGGTGGGGTGGGGATGGTGGTGTGCTGAATTGGGCGATTGGGATTGACATGTATACACTGATGTGTATAAAATTGATGCCTAATAAGAACCTGCAGTATAAACAAACAAACAAAACAACTAATACTAAACTTTCATTGGGTTATTTGTATGGAAATATGTTAATATAAATGTTTCAGACATTACATGAAATTTCTAAAAATCTTATATTTGTATGTGTATGGAAATATGTATGGAAATATGTTAATAGAAATGTTTCAGACATTACATGAAATTGCTAAAAATCTTATATGTTCTGGTATAATGTTATATGTAATAATCCTAGTTATTACTTTAAAATGTATATCTCAGAAATAACTAATTTTCTTGTCAACTGCATTATTATGAACTTTCATCAAATCTTTAACCGTGGTCATTTTTAAGTCTTTTGTCATAAAGAAAAAAAAAAAAAAGAAAGAAATAGTCAGTTAGTTAGTTAATTGTGCCGGGTCTTAGTTGCCACAGGCCAGCTCCTTAGTTGTGGTAATGAGATATTTTATATTCTTTTTTGTTCCTGAACAAAGGCCTCAGAATCCAGTATTTATTTGATAATGCTCACAGCATAGCTCAGCACGGAATAGCCACATTGTTTTTCTTTGGCTGCTATGTACCAAACAGCCTTTTGTACTGTTTTACCAAATGCATGTATTTAATACCTGTTTTAAAAAACATAGTGAGATCTCAAAAACTTGAAATTGACTAAAGTAAGATTCTCTCTGTAGTACTACTTATTTGACCAACACCACCTGATAACACCGGTGTGGTGCACCGAGCCTTACTCTAGCATATCGGGATACACCCCGTTTCGACAAGTGTTCATCCTCCAAGTCCCCAAGGCCTCTCACACACTGCCAGTGAAACTGCTTCCTGCTTGGGAAAGAGTGCCCCAGTTCGTTTCTTTAGAAGCTTGAAGGCTATGTAAGCCCTCCAAAAGGTTAGAGGGCAAAGAACAACTCTAAAACTGGCACATTTGTTTAAAGAAAAAGACTTGTCAATATTACAAGAGCCAGCTTGCTTTCACTTGTGACACGTTTTCTTAGGAGGCAAGGGATGTGGCCATGTGACTTGGACAAGCTGTTTCCCTCTGTCTCAGTGTCCCACCTGTGAGTGGGTAGTCTGACGAAGCTTAATGACAGACATCTGAATAACGATCATGAACAGTGGCATCTAATTTCCAAAATAAAAACAGGAGAATGAGTATGTCTTTCACAACAGGACGTCAAGTCTACCTCAAAGATATTGGTAGCCTTGAGTCCACTGCTTCTCACTGAGTGCAACTGTGCCCCCCAGGGGACATCTGGGGAAGTCTGAAGGTGATTTTGGCTGTCACGACTGGGAGGAGAGAGAGGGAATGTTACGGGCACCTAGTGAGTAAGAGGTCGGGACCTTGCTAAACACTCTACGATGCACAGGACTCACACACCACAGCAAAGGTTTATCTGGCCCCAAAAGTCAATGCCTTGGTTGAGAAACCCTGCCTTAGAGCAAACCACGGATACTCATCTTTAGCAGGTAACAGGGCATTTACTACCCACCTGTAAACCTACAGACTTCCCGACTTACACAGCTAATCCTGTGGCAGGAATGAAATAGAGAGCGTGTGACCATCTGGTAGTACCTAGGTTTGCCCCTCAAGTCACATGAGACAGTGCTGGAGACTGACATTTTCTATATTGGAGGTCTCTGGCAAGCCACCAGTTTTCTAACCTAAAAAGTCTAAGCAGCATTGTTACAATACACATAATAACACGACAATTCTGCTTTTATAGAGAAATTCGATGTGGGAAAGGAGCTTATCTGACATCAGAAGCAAATGCTTTGAACACATCACATCTGCTGGTTCGACTGTCAAATCTTGACAGCTGGAGACGTAGGAAGGTAGACAGGAGAGAACAGACCAAAGTTACGGGCCTGCTGAGTCCTCGGGGCTAACCATAATACACTTCGTACTGCCCTGGGTCCAGGGGTGTGTTCTAACACCCTCTCAGTCACTTACGGTCCATAGACAGACCAAGTATAAATTCACAATTACCAGCAAGTGTACCAAAAAAAGGCAGAGTTAAGTAACTTAAATGCGAGCCCTACCTGGTCTTTTTCTTCTTCATCGACAGAATCATCCGATTTTGCTTTTTCAGGGTCTTCCTCAGGTTTCCGTTTGGCAGGCCTGTCACACACACACACACACAGTAAAGCCAACTGTTAGCTCACCAGACCCTAGACCTCCAGTGGGCACGAAACAACTCATATTCCTCCCTACCAAGAGTACCCTCTCTTTGGAAAGATTCAGGGCATGGTCCCCTCTTCCCTCTGAGAAGCCCTTTTTGCCAGGACATTAAAAGAAGCTTCGAGCTTAATGTTTCTTTGGATGACAGGTTTAGAATACCACCATTTTGCAAACCTTAAGAAATAATGGATCTAGACTTTGATCAATGGCTGCTACAATCACCGAAGAGACATTACATGCCTCTGATGGACAGCCCCATGCTGTCAATGAAGTCTCACAAAATAAAGCTGGAATCTGATCAAGACTCTAGACCTAACTACCAGTTTACAGAAAACTGGAGGCAAGGGAACACATTAACCACCAAAACGATGCAGTCAGCCAGACCTAGAAGCTATTAGAAAAAAAGACCTATTTTCTTTAAATCAATGGCAAGAAGATAAGGAATCTATCACTCGAAAGGCTTAAGGAGCAAATCAACCAAACTCTGTTACACAAGGGGAAGAATGAACACTGCTATATATTTGTTAGTAAGGAACTGTTACACTTTATAAGGCCTGTTTTGTCTTCTTCAAAAGACTGTTTGCTAGATGTTAGCAATTATGGCAAAATATGAATAAAAAACTTGTCAGAGAAAGAGACCTTGTCATCTAGAAATACAGTATGTGTGGATAAGATGACCTGTCCGATTTGTTTCAAAGTAATCCAACTGGGAGGAGATGGGTGGGTATGGAGCTGTAATCCATTTGGAACAATTTTCACTTGGAGCATGTGGGGGTATAGATGAAACAACAGCCAGGAGATGTTAACTGTTGACACTGGGTGATAGGTACACAGGGGTTCATTTTACTATCCTTGGTAATTCTGTGCATGTACATTTGAAGTTGCCTATGTGAAGAGTAAAAATGGATGAGATCTTCAGAAATGCTGTTCACGAATGTCTAATAACAGAATATCAAAAGGAAAACCGAAGCAATGTGGAAGTCAGAATTACTAAGTTACATCCTACTAATTTATATGTGTTTTACCAAAAACCGTTGGCCCCTAAAATGGGGGCTGTCCATTCATTATATACTGACCTCCTTGTGAAATGAGATGTGATGGTGGTCTGCCTGGCAGTTTGCCTTCTAATCCTGGGGCTAGATGAGACTTCAGCTGCTTAAAGAAAAAGAAACAAAAAAGCCACTAGGAATAAAGAGTTCACAGCCAAGGTACAGTTCTTCAGCATTACCAAGCTGGTGCAGAGACCAGGTTCTGAGGATTAAGTAACCTTCTCTTCTTATTCTCAGCAACCACCATCTTGATAAACTCATCAAATTAGCACCTGCCAGTCTGCTGGGCCATTTCAACACAAGCTCTTGTATGAGGGGCCCAACCCTGAGACGCACAAGGAAACAGAGCCTCCGTTTATTTCGTCAAAAGATGAAGTGGCCAAGCACCTGACCTGAGCTCAAGTCCCATGCTCTTTTTTTAAAAATTCCAGAAGAGTTACTCTGACTACAAGTGGGGAAGGAGTCTAAGAATAAATGTTTAGCTTAAACAGGCATGTAACTTACAAGTCATAGATATCAGCAGCTCCTGTTATCTTATACCTCATAAATTCAACCGCATTTGGGGATCTAATGCTCTATAACTTGGTTGAAGACAAAAATTTAAAGTATATATCTAAGCTAGTTAGACGTATACACAAGAGGGAATTCCACGGCGGTCCAGTGGTTAAGACTCGGCACTCTCACTGCCAAGGGCCGGGGTTCGATCCCTGGTTGGAGAACTAAGATGGTACAAGCCGAGCAACACAGCCATCCCCCCACCAAAAAAAAGGATACACAAAAAACAAGTACTGCCGGTGGAGGGGTTGTGTGGGGGGGGGAACAGACAGACCCTATGGCGCCAAGTCTGTCCTCCCCTTAGGTGGTACCAGATTCCAACGAGGTCAAACGAGTCAAGCGCTCTTACAGTTTGTTTCTCCATCGGACTTGCTTCTCCTGGGCATGCAAAGTTTGGAAACAGGTTTGGGGGACTTGTTTTTCTCTGCTATTTCCACTCTGCGCTCCTCACCACTTGTCTGGCTCCCGTTTTCTAGACAGCCGTTCACTTCCCAACTGAAAGCATGAGCTCTGTTCTCCAAGGACAAATCTTTATTTAAAAGGGATCTGCCTTGAGCCAGGTAGCCCTCCTACAGCAGGAAAGGATCATTTAAGTAGCAGTGACTGTAAACAAGGGGCCATGAGAGAATAAGGAAACACAGGCGCTTCCTTCATAACTATCAGGGAACAGGGAGAGGTGGGATTATTCTGCCTCCCTGGTCACAGACAAGTTACATGGGAGGAAACGTTTTCTAGCCGCCGGGATGCTGACGACTTACCTCTGATAATTCTTCTCTATGTAGTTTGGTTTTCAAGTCACACAACTGATTCTTTATTTCTGTCTGCAGAAATTCACGCAAGAGATTCCGTTTCTCCTTCATGCATTCCTAAGGGAAGGACAGAGGTTTACAAGTCTCCACATTCCCAAGGTAGGAACCAATGGACTAATACACAAATAGTTACACTGCCTGGTCACATAACAATGACTGAATGGCAGGCAATGCTGAGTCGGCCAAAAAGAAAACTAAATATTCACAAGACATGTTCCTGATGTTTCCGTTAAGATCATATCACACACCATCTCCAGAGTGGTGACAAATGGAAAGATTAGAGGTGAAACAGACACATAATAGAGTACTAGAACAAAACTGATTTGGAAAAACAGTGTGACCAGGACAAGTTATAATCCAGACTTGATGGTACGGAACCCAGACTGGGAAACTCGATGAGTTACCAAAAGCTAACCCATAATAGCCTATTAGTACAGCACATTAGACAGAAACATCCGCGTCATCCTCAACTTTAGGGAAAAGAGAGCCAATTCCACTTAATTTTGTTTTTATGAACTACATAGTATCTGTCAAATGGTCACATTTGATCATATATTTTGTTAAGGTGGAGATTACCTTACCTTTTCTGTTAACTATCTCTTTCCAAATCTTTGAGCCTGGGGGAAGAAAAGGGAAGAAACAAACGCTTGTTCAGCAACATTGTCCACCTGTAAGAATGCCACACTTTAAAGAACTTTGGAAATAAGTTGAACATGAATGTTAGAAAAAAATACAATGGTTTTTCCCTCCCCCAGTGTCTAGAATGCCCTACTGTAATGCCTGCACGTTAAGAAGTTATTTTCAATATGAATGAGGTCCCCCTTTTGGGGGGTGGTTTTCTGATGGTGGTAAGAGATGATATAGGAGATTATCTTCCGATAATATAGGGAAATCTATCTAAAGTAATTATTCAGTACTTGCCTGATAAGTCAAATTTGAAATTCTTCCATTTCACTGAATTCTTTCCTTCTTTCAACTTTTAATTAATAGAGTAAATTACATGATCCCATCACTCTCTTCAAGACAGTCTATAAATAACCTTAAATGTCATAAGTCGGAATTCATTACAGAAATTCACCCGTCATTTTCCAGTAAAGGAAAGCAGCAATTCAAATACAAGCAGTAATACTGTAGTGTATCAATTTGTTGCAGAGAAAAATGTTTATTTAAAAATTTCAAAATACTTTGTACACCAGCCCTCACTAAAAGTATTTTTTAACTGTACTGACATGGACCTGAACCCTTAAGAATTCATCTTTTTCCTCATTATATTTTGTAACCTGACATGCTTTGAAAATAGGCATATATTTTTTAAGTTACAAAACTATTTCAACTCAAAGAATTGTTTAACTTAGGCAAAAAGAAGAGATTAACAATATTATACTCAAACAATTTGCTTCCAATAGATAGAACTGAAGGGGGTATAAAATGACATTCCTCAAGTCTTCTGGATTTTATTTACTCATTGTAATGTACAAAGAGACCCAGGTCCCACCAGGTTAGGGACGTTGCTTCTATGATTTATCTTCTAAAGACAATGGATGAGCAAACCCACCTCCCCTTTAGCCCTGGTTAGCATCAGTCCCAGTGAACCTTCATTTCTCTTTCCTATCTAAATCAAGCTATTCCTCTATAATAACCCATTCTGAATAATGATTATTGAGATTTAAATAACAGCTTTCCAAAAACAACTCTATAGCAATTTATTCCAAATTAGCCCAATCTACAGTTTCTTCTTCATTTTAAGTGAAAAAGTAAAGAATAAAAACATTAGCTAATTTTTAACACATCATTTATCAATGATTCAAGTTGAAAACTGCTTCAACTTTAGCATCTCATGGGTACAAACGGATAAGGAATTTTATGCTAGAAGATTTGGTTGGATACCTGAAGATGTGGTTTATTTATGAGAGTTTTTGTGTTGTGTGTTGATAGATTTAACAACTAAAGAGATTTTGAACATCTTGGGGAGTACTCAATGACTGTCTAATTGTTTCTGTAACTTAGAATGTTTTTCAAGCGCACATGATATAAAAAGTATTATATTATAAAAGTAATATAATTTTGTCTTAATGGATTCTTTCCTAGAAATGGAGCAAATGTTTTGGCTACCAAATCCTTGCAATGATATTTAGTACTGTATTTTTAGCTTCTGCTCTTCTTAAATAACCCAAAAGCTGTACTTTTTATTTAAACCATGAGAACATAAAAGTAGGTGTATAGGTCAAGAGAAAGTACATCCATTTTGTGTCTTTGCCGACTCTTTTCAGATTGATATGTCATCTTTGTCTGAAATAGCAAGCCACATAATTTTGCATAGAAAATAAGAAACATACCTAGAAGTTATTTTTAAGTGTTAACATTTAAAGGGACCAGCACTACATAGTATTTTTAATTCCATAAATATTTACTGATATCTGCATTATTATAACTCTCAAATTTTTCCTTAGAATTTTGAAAGAACTTCCTTCATTCCAGTATCATGGAAAAGTTTTTCAAGCTTAATTCAACAGGGTGTTTCAACTAGCCGGTATCTTTGATCTTTATTATGGTTAATTTTTCTTCATGAAGTGACCAAATTTGAATAAGGCTGATGGTCCATCATGGGGGAGATTCATCTCTCCGGCTTCTTCCTGCTGAGGGAGAATCATCTTTGGTTTGTGACATCACAGTCTGAGCTGGGCAAGTGGCTGTGATAGCAAACCGAGGATTATATCCCTTCAGTGTGAATGAGCTGCAAGAGATGTGGGTGCTATCATTTCAAGTCCTGTCACAGAGACACTACTGAGATGCATGACAGGAGTCAAGTGAGGGAAAGATGCTTGCATTGCAATTGTCACTTTTACAGCATCAGCCATTAAAGATAAAAGTACCATTTCACAGTTTCCTTCATTATTAATTTAAAAGAGGGAGTAAACGTCATGTTAATAAAACTCACAGATAATGATAAAATGGGAGGGAGGAAAGTAACCAGCGAGTAACCAGACAATAAAGGAAGAGGGACACGGAGAGTGAGGGATGGGTGCACAACTCAGCCGCGCCTCTGGCCACAGGAAGAGCAAAAAATAGAAGGCGCCAGCGCGCAGTGGCGGGCTGGAAACCCTCCGACCTCGGAGAACTGCGGAGAACCGGGGACCGGAGTCAACAACGGCTCCCAGGCGGTCCCAGCGTCCCGACCCGCACCCGGCCGCGACACAGTTTCCACAAACTGAGACACACGGAGCCCGCGCGAGGGGCGGCGG
Organism: Eschrichtius robustus; assembly: GCF_028021215.1. Lineage (NCBI taxonomy): Eukaryota > Metazoa > Chordata > Mammalia > Artiodactyla > Eschrichtiidae > Eschrichtius > Eschrichtius robustus. The sequence continues at coordinate 79,080,983 of NC_090824.1, forward strand.
GTCGCGCGGGCTTCCCCGCCGGCTCCCCTGCAGGCCGGTCCCCCGCAAGCCGAGCGCACGAAAGGGCGCCCCAAAGGCGCCGGCCCAAGGCGCCCGCTGCGCTTTCCCTCCCGAAGGTGGGCTGCAGGGCCCAAGCGTAAACCCTGAGACAACAACACGCGCACCACGCCGCCACGGGGGACGAGAGGCCGGGCGCCCACCTGCCCGGACACCCTGCATTTCTGGAATCACCGGACGCCTGTGTAAATTTCCGTTCGGCGTGTCATTTGCCAAAGGCCACTCAAGATCAGGGGACAGGATGCCTCCTCTCCAAGGGTCCAGCCAGCCCACCCACTAAAATTACAGGACACAATGCCTCCGTTCCAAGGGCCCTGCCAGCCCACCCACTCAAATTAGGGGAGACAACGCCTCCTCTCCAAGGGTCCAGCCAGCCCACCCACTCAAGATCAGAGGGACAAAATGCCTACCTAAAACACAACAAAACAAAAACACAAAAAACTGGAGAGAGGAAGGAAAGGGTGTCCTCAAAAATAAAAAAGCTAAGCACGTTGACAGCGCTAAGAATAAACTACCAGGAAAAAGAAACCCTACATGTCAGATCATAAAGTACGGAAGGGCAAGCCCGCCGGCAGTCCAGGCCCGGGGGGACCGGGGTCCCCAGCCCTACAGAGCCAACGGCAGCCCGCCTCGGGCGCCCCTCGGAAGCGCGGGGTCCCCGCGGCCGAGTCTGCGCCCCCGGCCGGCCCCGGCTCCCCTCTGCCCACCCTGCGCGCGGGGGCTGGACACGGCCGCGGAGAACCACGGCGGGGCGGGAAGGGGGGCTCCAAAGAGGGTCTGGCGACTCGAGTCGCTCCGTTTCTCGGTGGGCTCAGCGCGCGCCGTGGGGGAAGAGGGGCGGGGGTCCGGGAAGAGGGGACGGGTGGCACTCACGTAGACCGGCAGCGGCCACGGGTAGACGGCGGGCTCGGCCCCCACGGACGACTCCAGCCTGGGCTCCAACTTCTCCCCCATGTCTTCGCGCGCGGCCCCCGCACCAGGCTAGTCTGGCGGTTGGGGGGAGGGGCGGGACGCCCGCCGGCGGGGGCGGGGCAGGCGGGCGGGCAGGCGAGCGGGCGGGCGGGAGGCTGAGGGGAGGGGGCCTGGCCTGGACCTCAGCCACCGCCGCCGCCGCCGCCGCCGCGCTCCCGTCTGGCCCCCGGCTCCCTCTTTGTGGTCACAGGCCCGGGACCTCCAGCGCTGCCGCCAACTCGGGCCGGCGTGAGGCGAGCACAATGAGCCGGGGCCGGGCTGAACCACTCACTCGCGGCGCGCGCGCGCCGCCCACCCCGTGGACTCGCCCGCTCCACCTACGCACGCACGCACGCACGCACGCACGTCTTCGGCTGCCCCCGGCCACCCGCACCGGCCCGAAGTCGGGACCCGGGGAGACCCCCTCGGGGCTTGGGGTGGCGGGTTCGACTCCCGCCCTTGACGTACCGTGACACACACACACACACACACACACACACACACACACACCCACCCACCCACCCAATAATAAGACTATAATTCCTCATTAAATATGACAGCCGGAATCCCGGCTTCTGTTCACAAAAATGCCCTGTATTTAGCCTATGCTAGGCACCAGACCCTGGACGCTCAGTACTGGCAAAAAAGGAAATGCCCTGCCCTCATGGCGCTGCCATTTTAATTGGAATAGTAGTGACAATGGTCAAGGGAGAAAATAAAGTGTCATCATCGCCACGGGGACGGTTAATCTCATGTGCGCACTGCGTGGGGCCCTGGCAACCACAAACATTATTCCAGATGTGGCCAGGAAGGTATTTTTCAGAAGAGATGAACACTGAAATTGGTCCACCTTGGGTAAAGGAGATTGTCAATGCCGTGGCGTGGGTGGGCCTCGTCCATCAGCTGAAGGACTGGAGAGAAAAATGAGGTTCCGAAGAAAGAGGGAACTGTTCCTCCAATGGCCTTGGGACATCAGCTCTTCCCTGTGTCTCCAGCCCAGAGTCCTGCCCTGACTTGCCTGCCTCACGGTCACATGAGTCAACTCCTTAAAACAAAACTATATATGTAAAAATACTGAATATATACAAGCCTATTAATTTCTATATGTGTGCATACATATTATATATATGTATACACATATGTTTATATGTGCGTGCGTTTGTAGTATATGTGTAAGTACTATATACAGTATACATACAAGCCTATATATTTGTGTGTATATATTGTATACATGTATGTATGTGCATATATATAGTATACATTTTATAAATGTGAACATGCTGTGTATATACACACACCCATATATTGATATATGGGTGTGTGTAGATATACAGTTTATGTACACTGTATGTATGTATACAGTGTGTATTTATATATAGGTGTGTATATATGTTGTATACCTGTATGTGTATATGTTTCTAGGTGTTACATGTATATATGTATATACTGTTATATACACACTTGCGTATGTATTTATATGTGTATGTACATGCGCATATTTACATATAGGTGTGTATGTGTGTGTATACATTGTATATATGTATATATCTGATATATATGATATATGTACGTGTACATACGATGAATTTATATATACAGTACATATATATTTTTATGCTATATGCTTTTATATGTAGGTGTATATGTGTGTCTATATGTATGTACGTGTACGTATTGCATGTATTATATGTGTATGTATGTATACTGTCTATATACACACCTAAATATCTTTGTATGTGTGTCTATATGTATGACATATATGTACCTAGGTGTGTATATTGCATATGTTATACGTATGTGTGCATACTGTATACATACAAACGATGCATTTTATATGTGTGTATGTATAGTGTCTATGTATGTGGGTATTGTATATGTTATGTGCATATGTGTGTATACATACTGTAGATATACAAACTATGCCTTTTATATGTGTGTATACAGGTAGGTGTGTATTGTATATACTATATGTGTATATGTGTGTATGCATACTGCATAGATACACTGCTGTATATTTTTGTACGCGTGTACATATGTACGTGTGTGTGTATATACACACACACACCCTATGGCTTCTGTTTGTCTGGAGAACCCTCACTGATACGGACACTTATGACAATTGAGCACCTGCTCTTTGCCAGCCAGGGAGCCAAAGGCTTGTCCTTGCGGTGTCTCCCTTAAGTGTCACAAGTCCCAGGAGGGAAGGTGATGCGGCTGCTACCAGTTGAGGTGCCTCAGGGTCAGAGAGGTGCACAGGGTGGGGGGCTGGAGCCTGGTGGAGCCCAGGTGGAGTTCTAGCAGCAGTACAGCCTAGCAGTCCCACTTCCCCGGGTGCTTCTCACAAAGACGCCAAGGGAGAGACGGGATCTGAAGGAGGGGATGAGGAAGCTTCCGTGGGTCCGCAAGCCCAGACCAAGGCTGACTCGTCAAGGGTGTTAGAGGTCAGGACTGTGGTTACCCTGGGGGTGGGCTTACACAGAGCCATTCACATTCTGAAAAAGTATCCATTCTGCTCTTGTTTGTATGTTTACCCCCCTCCCCCAAATCTTTTAAAAACAGATTCTCTTGGTTGCTGGGAACACACACGGGGAAGTTGTGTGTGAGGGGGTGTGATCCAGGGGACAGGGAGGATAAGCCCCCCCACTCGTAGGGCCAGGAGTGGCTCAGCTTTGTGAGCTGAGGATGGCCCACGAGGTCCCAGAGAGAAGGGTCCCTGCTCCGTCCCTGCTCTGTGCACCCCATTCCCAGCCCGAGAAGCCCAGAGCCACCCCCCGCAACACACACACACACACCAGGGAGGAGAGCCAGTCACCCTGGCTCCCAGGCTCTGGCTCCAAGGCTCCCGGCACTAGGAGCTCTTTTCAGCTTTCATGCTCTGTCTGTCTCTCGCCCGCCCTCCCTCCCTCCTCCGCTTCTTCCCCTCCCGCTCCATCTGTCCTCCCCTCCAGCCTGCATTTCTACACAGGATGGCTCACAGACAGCTGCTCCCCGTGCCCACCTGCCACCATTCGATGGATGTCAAAGCAAACCCTGGGGACTTCCCTGGAGGTCCAGTGATTAAGACTCCGAGCTTCCACTGGCAGGGGGCGCGGGTTCGATCCCTGGTCAGGGAAATCAGATCCCACATGCCGCACGGCATGGCCAAGAAAAATAAATGAATAAAAAATAAAGTTATAGTGATGAAACAGCCCTAGTGGTGCAAGGACGGGACGTATAGCTCTATGGTATAGAATAAAGGTCCAGAAACAGATCTATGAGAACTTGATATGACAGAAAGTGGGGAAATTAAGGAGTTTTCAATAAATGGCATTAGGACAATTGCATATCCATGTGGGAAAAAGTAAATTAGAAAAAAAAAAAAAAAAAAAGGCAAGCCCTGGTCAGGTGTGACCTTGGGCCCAGGGCCATTGGCACACGTTGTCATGTGGGATGTTCTTCCTTAGACTCCTCCCTCCCCCCTGTGTCACTGTCACTTCCTCCAGAACCTTCCTGGACTCCCCTACACAAGCCTGGGGTGTGCCCTCACCCGCCCTGGATCACCAGAATTCCCATCCCGGCCCACCCTTCCCTGCCAGGTAAAGAACTGTGCATGGTCAATAAGACCATAGAGGTCATTGGCCATTGCTATTGCAGCTGGAATTGTTACTGTGTTTAGATAGGGTGACCAACACCCGCCCCCAGTTTGCCCAGGACCGCTAAGGTTTGAGCGCTGGAACTCTGGGGAAACCCTCAGTCCCGGGGGACCCCAGAAGGCTGATCAGCCTATTTAGGACGGATCTTTCACTTGATCTCCCAACCCCCGAGAGCCAGAAAGGGAATCTCCCCCCTCCTTCCATTGTAACCTTCATTCATCCATCCACTCATCCCTTTATTCAACTCCTTTATTCAGCAAGTATTTATGAAGCATCTACTACACAGCAGACACTCTTCTAGGTGCTGGGGACATAACAGCATCCCTGTCCTCAAAGAGCTCACGTTCTAGCGAGGGCAGCAAACAGTCGACTGAGAAGGTGTGATTTATCACATGGCGATGATGTCTCGGAGACCACTGCAGGGCAGAGGAGGTGGGAGAGGAAAGGGGCAGGTCTAAATGCAGGCGCTGACGGGATTGGGGCAGACCTTGCCCTGGGCCAGGCTGGTTGCTTCAACACAGCTGTCCTCGCCCAGGGCCATCCTGCCCCCGCCTCACCCAGTTCTTCCGTGACGTGTGGGGAAAATCTGTGGTTGTCACAACTCGGGGGGAGGGGCCCCTGGAATCAAAGGGGTGTGGCCAGGGCTGCTGCTAAACCCCACACAGTGCCCAGGAGGGGCCCTCAGCAGAGGATGACCCGCCCCGAATAACCCCAGTGCCGCAGGGGAGACCCTGCACTAATATTATTCAGACCCGCTGGTGCCCCCAGATTCCTGCACAGGCAGGGACTCTAACCGGGTCACCTCTGTATCCCGAGGTGACCTAGAGTGGGGCAGCCAGGAGGGCTGAGATGAGCATCGGGGGTGAAATGACAAATCTCTGTGCCCACTCTCCGCGCCGCACCCCAGGGGCGATGGCCTCTATCTCCTCCCTGTGCAGGTAGCTTTTCCCTGAGCCATTTCTTCTTGTCAAGGTCCCTGTCGCAGGTTGGGTTCCCCAAAGATGACGTTGAGAGCAAGGATTGGAGTGCAGGTGGTTGATGTGAGACGTGCAGCAACAGATACAGCTGCCATAGGGTCCCGCAATTCCACTCCTGGGCATAGATCTGGAGAAAACTCTAATTCAAAACTATACACACACCCCTGGGATCTCCTGGGTGGTCCAGTGGTTAAGACTCCGTGCTTCCAGTGCGGGGGGCATGGGTTCCATCTCTGGTCAGGGAACTAAGATCTCACATGCTGTGTGACAAAAAAAAAAAGAAAGAAAGAAAGAAAAAGAAAGAAAGAGAGAAAGAAAGAGAGAGAGGGAGAGAGAGAAAGAAAGAAAGAAGGGAAGGAAGCAAGGAAGAAAGAAAGGAAGAAAGAAATAAAGGAAGAAAGGAAGAAAGAAAGAAAGGAGGAAAGAAAGGGAGGAAGAAAGGAAGAAAGAAAAAAAAAAGAAAGACAAGATACATGCACCCCAATGTTCATTGCAGCACTATTTACAATAGCCAAGACATGGAAGCTACCTAAATGTCCACTGATGGATGAATGGATAAAGAAGATGTGGTACATATATACAATGGGATATTATCCAGCCATAAAAAGAATGAAATAATGCTATTTGCAGCAATGTGGATGGACCTAGAGATTACCATACTAAGTGAAGTAAGTCAGAAGAGAAAGACACATATCATATGATCTCACTTATATGTGAAATCTAAAATACGACACAAATGAACTCGTCTACGAAACAAAAACAGACTCACAGACATAGAGAACAGACTTGTGGTTGCCAAGGGGGAGAAAGAGTGAGGGAGGGTTGGATTGGGAGTTTGGGGTTAGCAGATGCAAACTATTAAATATAGGATGGATAAACTACAACATCCTACTGTCTAGCACAGGGAACTATATTCAACATCCTGTGATAAGCCATAATGGAAAAGAAAAAAGTTTTATTTATAGGTTCCATCCCTAACTGAGCTGGCCCATCCCCTCCCATGGTTCTAAGTGCAGCCCGAGGCTGCAGACTTCCCACCGTGGTCTTCAGCTCCAGAGCAAGCCACCTGCAAACCACCCACATCTTTCCAGGGGCTGGCAACTCTCCTTTGCTACTGATTCCAAGACACATCCAGATAGCAAAAATGTGACCATGAAAAGAAACTCAGGCATGTTCAAATCAGGGAAATAACATTCTTATCTCTGTTCAGTACTCGCTTAATTTTAGAATAGCTTAGAGTTACAAAAAAGTGGCAAAGATCTGTACAGAGTGTAGAGTGCCGTGGACCCTGACCCAGTAACCCTATCTCCAACACGTTAGTACGTTAGTATGACATGTTTATCCAACTAAGGAACCAAGATGGATACATTGTTATTAACTAAAGTCCACACTTCATTAGCATTTCCCTAGTTTTCCCCTAACATCCTTTTTCTGTCCCAGTCTCCTCTGGGCTGTGACATTTCTCAGATGTCCCTGGGTTTTGATACCTTGAAAGTTTTGAGGAGGACTGGTCAGGTATTTTGTCCCTCAATTTGTTTGTCTGTTTTCTGATGTTTTCTTATGGTTGGTCTGGAGTTATGGGGTTTGGGGCGGAAGATCCAGACAGAGATAAAAATGCCATTCTCCTCAGGTCACATCAAGGATACACACCATCAACGGGACTTATGACAAATGATTTTACCCTTGATCACCTGGCCAGTAGCGTCTTTTTTTTTTTTTTTTTTTGCTGCGTTGGGTCTTCGTTGCGTGCGGGCTTCTGTAGTTGTGCATGGGGGCTCAGTAGTTCTGGCTCCCAGGATCTAGAGCGCAGGCTCAGTAGTTGTGGCCCACGGGCTTAGTTGATCTGCGGCACCTGGGATCTTCCCGGACCAGGGCTTGAACCTGTGTCCCCTGCACTGGCAGGCGGATTCTTTTCTTTTCTTCTTTTCTTTTGCAACCAAAACTTTAATCCCAAGGATTCTCACAAAACATATTACGAATGACAGCATGAAAAAAAAAATTGCACAGTAACTCAAAGTTCAGCTCTACAATACTCTTAATCCGGCAGGACATTGGTATCTTGATCATCTCAGATTTCCAAAAAATATTACAAAGAGCTATGTATTCATGTACAGCAATCACAGAGGGGACTTATGACCTAACTCAAAGGTAAACTAACTTCCTTAAAACTTCTTATATTCTCAACTCCCTGGACCTCTTGTCCCGTGTGAAGACTAGTGGAATTTTTAAACCTCTAATCTAGGGTAAGGGTGCAGCTTTCATTTTTACCTGCTGGCTTGTGTTCACAGCACCTTTTAAAGACTGCTTGCTTAACTACAGCTGCATACCATATCCCAGCTACAGAAAGTCTTTTACACGTTTGCCAGTGTTGTTTCCATAATAGTAAACATCACACTTTAGGTGGGCAGGAGTTAAAGTTTTATTATCAGTCTAGGCAAGACCAAAAATTCAAAGCAAATTCAATTTTGCTTAAGGGAACATTGGAAGGTAACAATTCTTCATATCACATGCCTCATGTGACCCATTTCAAACCATAGAGAATGACACCTTTATGGGTCACTGTCCCAAGAGACAAACAAATGTGAACAACTAAAACATTTAAAAAGTGCACCAAGCTTCAGAAGTCTCAAACAAAACTTGAATTTTCTGTACATACTCCTGTCAAATGAAGTTATTGCCTGTACACCACTCCTCTTGCAAAGTGGTCTTCTATTTCCTTTCATTTGACCTAGATCGGCTAGGAGACCTAGAGAAAGATCGGGACGGCTTGTGATTTCTCTCCTGGGACAGTCATCTCTCTCTTCTCCTATATCTAGAAAGGGACCTGCTCTGGCTGACGGAGAAGGCTCTCCATCTTGGAGATGTGTGGGAGGTGGAGGACTCCTCCTCCGATAATCATCTCGAGGGCGACGACCCCAAGAAGGAGGCGGTCACGATTTCGACTTCTCTTTTCCCCATTCGACAGGTCCACTCTTACTCGGCAGCCACATAGTGTTCTCCCATCTAGTTCTCGGACAGCATCGGCTGCATCTCGGGGATCTTCACATTCAACAAGAGCGAAGCCGGGAGGGCTTTTAGCAACCCACACACTTCAGAGTGGTCCGTAATAGCCTAAATCTCGTTCCAATTCAGCCTTGTTACCACTGTTTGCAAGATTCCCTACATAAACTTTACAGTCCAACGGACAGGAATCACGATGCAAGACCCTCGTGGCCTCCTGTTTTTCACGGGCCACAGGGTGGTCCCGGGCCTCTAGAATCTGGCAGCTGAATCTGCTCGCACAAGCTGTCCTGTGGGGATGCTTTTCCCCCTATGTGTCCAGCCCGGGGCCCCGCGGTCTTGGCCCGGCCTCCCCGGTGAGAGGGTGAACCCCAGCTCCCTGGAGCAGACACTCAGAGCCCTGGTGACCGGACTCACGGCTGACGGGGCTGGAGCGGCGGCTGGACATGTGTGGCCAGCCTGGTGGTGTTTGGCCCCCTCTGCAGTTCCAGTTCCAGCTGAGAAAGAGCCTCCCTGTGTTATTTTCTCCTGGTTGTGTAAGGATCCCCGGTGTCATCTGACAGAAATGTAGATGGTGTGTTCTTTCTCTCTTTTCTCCCTGCTTCCTCTCCTCCCTCTCTCCCTCCCTGTCCCTCTTTCCCTGTTCTGCTCTCCCTCTACCTCTTTCCCTCTCCCTCTCTCTCTCTCCCTCCCTCTCTCTCCATCTGTCTCTCCCTCTCTCCCTCCCTCTCTCTCTTTCCTCTCCCTCTTTCCTCTCCCTCTTCCCTCTCCTCTCCCTCTGTCCCTGCCTCTCTCCCTGTGCCTGTTTCCCTGTCCTTGTTTCCGTGTTCCGCTCTGCCTCTACCTCTGTCTCTCCCTCTCTGGGAGGGAGTGAGGGAGATGGAGAGACGGAGGGAGAGGGAGAGTTGGAGAGAGAGGGAGAAGAGGGAGGAGAAGGAGGGAGGCAGAGGGAGGGAGGGAGAGGTCTCTTCCTCCCTCCCTCTGCCTCTCTCCTCCTCCTCTCCTTCTCTCCCTCACCCTCTCTCCCTCTCCATCCCTCCATCATTTTCCCTCCTGCTCCCTCTCCCTCTCTCCCTCCCAGAGAGGGAGAGACAGAGGGAGAGGGAGAGGGGGGAGAGAGGGACACGGAGAGGGAGGGAGGGAGACAGAGAGGGAAGCAGGCACCCTCTCTCCTTCTCCCTCTCCCTACCTCCTTCTCCGACTCCCCCTCTCCTTCGCTCCCTCCCTCTCCTCTCCCTCTGTCTCTCCCTCTCCCTCCCTCCCTCTAGGAGAGGGAGAGGAAGGGAGGGAGAGGGAGAGGGAGAGATGTCTCGCCCTCCCTCCCTCTCCCTCGCCCTTTCCCTTCCTCTCTCCCTCTCCCTCCCTCCTTCTCCCTCTCCCTCCCTCTGTCTCTCCCGCTCCCTCCGTCTCTCCCTCTCCCTCCGTCTCTCCCGCTCCCTCCGTCTCTCCCGCTCCCTCATTCCCTCTCAGACAGGGAGAGATGGAGGGAGAGGCAGAGATGAGGGAGAGGAGCAGAGGGAGGGGGGAGAGAGGGAGAGGGAGAGAGGGAGAGAAGAAGGAGAGAGGGAAAGGGAGGGAGGAAGAGACCTCTCTCTCTCTCCCCCCTCTCTCTCCTTCTCCCTCTCCCTTGTCTCTGCCTCTTCCTCCGTCTCTGGGAGGGAGTGAGGGAGATGGAGAGACGGAGGGAGAGGGAGAGGGAGGAGAGGGAGCGAGGGAGTGGGAGAGAGGGAGCGAGAGAGGGATAAAGGGAGGGAGAGAGGGATAGAGGGAGGGAGGGAGAGACGTCTTTGTCTTTCCTTCCCTCCCTCTCTCCCTCTCCCCCCTCCCTCTCCTGCTCTCTCTCCCTCCACCTCCTTCCCTCTCCAGAGAGGGAGAGGGAGCAGGAGAGGGAGAGAGGGAGGGAGAGAGGGAAAGGGAGAGAGGAAGACACCTCTCTCTCTCTCCCTCCCTCCCCCCTCTCTCTCCCTCTCCCTCTCCCTTGTCTCTGCCTCTTCCTCCGTCTCTGGGAGGGAGTGAGGGAGATGGAGAGACGGAGGGAGAGGGAGAGGGAGGAGAGGGAGCGAGGGAGTGGGAGAGAGGGAGCGAGAGAGGGATAAAGGGAGGGAGAGAGGGATAGAGGGAGGGAGGGAGAGACGACTTTGTCTTTCCTTCCCTCCCTCTATCCCTCTCTCTCCCTCTCCCCCCTCCCTCTCCTGCTCTCTCTCCCTCCACCTCCTTCCCTCTCCAGAGAGGGAGAGGGAGCAGGAGAGGGAGAGAGGGAGGGAGAGAGGGAAAGGGAGGGAGGAAGACACCTCTCTCTCTCTCCCTCCCTCCCCCCTCTCTCTCCCTCTCCCTCTCCCTTGTCTCTGCCTCTTCCTCTGTCTCTCCATCTTTGGGAGGGAGTGAGGGAGATGGAGAGACGGAGGGAGAGGGAGAGGGAGGAGAGGGAGCGAGGGAGTGGGAGAGAGGGAGCGAGAGAGGGATAAAGGGAGGGAGAGAGGGATAGAGGGAGGGAGGGAGAGACGTCTTTGTCTTTCCTTCCCTCCCTCTATCCCTCTCTCCCTCTCCCCCTCTCCCCCCTCCCTCTCCTGCTCTCTCTCCCTCCACCTCCTTCCCTCTCCAGAGAGGGAGAGGGAGCAGGAGAGGGAGAGAGGGAGGGAGAGAGGGAAAGGGAGGGAGGAAGACACCTCTCTCTCTCTCCCTCCCTCCCCCCTCTCTCTCCCTCTCCCTCCCTCCCCCCTCTCTCTCCCTCTCCCTCTCCCTTGTCTCTGCCTCTTCCTCTGTCTCTCCATCTCTGGGAGGGAGTGAGGGAGATGGAGAGAGGGAGGGAGAGAGGGAGGGAGGGAGGGAGGGAGAGACGCCTTTGTCTTTCCCTCCCTCCCTCTATCCCTCTCCCTCCACCTCCTTCCCTCTCCAGAGAGGGAGACAGAGAAGGAAGCAGGCACCCTCTCCGGAGAGGGAAGGAGGTGGAGGGAGAGGGAGAGGGAGCACGAGAGGGAGAGAGGGAGAGAGGGAGAGAGGGAGAGGGAATGAGGTATCGGAAGAGCGGAACAGGGAAACAGGGACAGGGAAAGGGGGACAGGGAGAGAGGGAGAGGGAAAGAGGGAGAGGGAGAGAGGCAGAGGGAGAGATGGAGGGAGAGTGAGAGTGAGAAGCAGGGAGGTAGAGGGAGGGAGGGAAGGAGAGAGAGAGGGAGACAGAGAGGGAGAGAGGGAGAAGGGCTGATGGGGGCTCCCTCCCCCTCCCCTCCTCTCCCCACTGCTTTCTCTTTCTTCTGCTTCAACAAACACCAGGCGCCTTTTAGATCAGCCCTGAAGTCAACGTTGATGCTTGGACGGCTTGACCTCCCCGCTGCCTTCCAGCCCGGGACCACAGCTGGGAGATGAAGTCTGCGGGGTCCTGGGCAGCGGCGGCGGGCTGCACAGGCACCTCCTCTGACGCCCAATCTCTCCTCCTTTACGAGGCAGCCGCCAGCTCCCCTCCCTGACTCCCCAAGATTTGGGGCCTTTTTAATATGTGTCGATAATGCCATGAGCTACTATTTAACTTTTCCACGAGGACCCATCTCCCGAAATGCAGTGCTTTTCAGCCTTGGCTGCACTAGAGAACCCCCAGGGAAGGGAGAGACGTCTGTACCTCCCTCCCTCTCCCTCTCCCTCTCCCTCCTCCTCTCCCTCTCCTTCTGGGGTGATGCCCGATGAGCTCAGATTCGCAGATGTTCCCCCCATCTCCTCTCTGTGCCTTGCGTGGGGTCTGGGCCTTCTCACTGTGGCCCGGGTATGGCCTTGACATTCAGACATCGGTTCCTGCAAGGACACTTGCGTTTGGTCCATACCGCGTGTGGCTGCAGTCTGTGCTTCTCCTGTTCAGCATCTTCAGTAGATGGGGGCTGTGCGTGAGCCCTTCATCTTCCCCGCAGACACCACTGGTGCTTGCTCGGCCTCGTGGGTGATGTGGGGGGCATGGGGGACAGTCCTGTGTCCCCACCTTCTTGGGCTGCAGACAGGCCACGTTGGTCCTGTGGTGACTGGGGGCTCCCAGGAGAACCCCACCGCAGAGCCGGAGAGGTGGCCCCAGAGAAGGTGGCGTACGCCCGCCTGGGGCAGGGCCTCACCAGCCAGCCCCGGGCCACCTGCAGCAACAGGCGTCTCGCCGTCCAGGGGGCTGGGTGTTCGGGCACCGTGGGGATGACCTGCTGTCTGCACGGCAGCCGAGTCTGTATTGTTGAGCCCGGGGAGGCCCCTGGGTGGCTCCTGGAGAGCCTGGTCACATTTCTTCCTGCCCTTGGCCTTAGAGCTCATCACGGTTCACGCCGTTTCTGGTCCCAAAAGGACCTGTGTTCATAAAGACCACGTGTTAGGACAGCACCAAAGTGTCTAGAAATCCGGGCCAGGAGGAGGAGGGAGGGGGATTGGCTGTGCCCGCCAGTGGCCTGAGAGCCCTGCCCGCCCTCAGAGACCTGGCCCGGGGCCCGTGGGGAGGGCGTGGCCCACGGTCCCCAGCGCTGGCCGTCTCTGGGTTCCAGGAGAACTGCGCGATCCTCGGGGAGCTGGTAAGGCTGCAGGCTCAGAAGTCCCGCCTGCTGGGGTTCAGCACGCGTGCCGACTCCGTGCTGGAGATGAACATGGCCAAGACCAGCCAGGTGGTGGCCACTTTCCTAGGTAACCCCGCCTCCCCGAGGGTCAGGCGGACCTTGACTGGACGTGGTGCTGCCTGAGACCCGACTGTGTCAGCCCTTGGGGGTCGCCTTCCCCAACCCTTCATTCTGCCTCGAGGGGCGTGGGGTGGGTGGCGGCTGGGAGGCTGCCACAGGGACATAGCCGAACCTCTCCCCTCCGCCCGCAGATGAGCTGGCCCAGAAGCTGAAGCCCCTCGGGGAGCAGGAGCGGCCGTGATCCTGGACCTAAAGAAGGCCAAGTGCCAGAGGCGGGGCCTGCACTTTGACGGGCCCATCAACGTCTAGGACCTGTGCTGCTACATGAACCAGGGGGAGGAGACGCGCTACCACGTGGACCAGTACCTGCTCGATGAGTCCTTCCCCATGCAGGTGGTCACGCGCGGGTGGCTGGGCATCTCCCAGGAGCTGCTGGGGCTGACCTTCGACCTGGAGGAGGGTGCCAACGTGTGTCACGGAGATGTGAGGCTCTACACGGTCCGGGACGCGGCCGCGGACAAGGTCATCCATCGGCAAGTTCTACCTGGACCTCTACCCTCGGTGCATGCGTGGGGGAACCTGTCGGCCGTGGGCCAGGGCTCCTCTGTGGAAGCGGGGCCTCACCCGCGTCCCTCCCCAGGGAAGGGAAGTCTGGGCACATGGCCTGCTTTGGCCTGCAGCCGGGCTGCCTGCAGCAGGATGGGAGGCGCCAGATTGCCATCGCGGCCATGGTGGCCAACTTCACCAAGTCTACGCCCAACCCGCCCTCCCTGTTGCAGCATGATGAGCTGGAGACCTACTTCCATGAGTTCTGGCAAGCGATGCACCAGCTCCACTCCCAGGTGGGTGCGGGCGCGGGGCTGCAGGCAGGGGGCGGGGAGGGCCCGGGCTCTCCCGTGGTTCTCAGGCAGGCCCTCGCCACGGGATTCTTCCGCTGATGTCACCCCGCACGTGGTGACGCCCTCGGTGTCAGTTTCCATCATCAAACCCCACGCACAGGGCGTGTAAAAAAATGGAAGTGGATGTCCTCGAGACTCTGGAGCCTGGAAGCCGCAGATCAAGGAGTCAGGACTGGTTCCCTGCATGTTAAATACGTGTATTCAAGAGTTGCCTTTAAAAAGACAAAAGAAAAGAAAGGAACGTTGCATGCAAGTCTGGTGACAGGCGGTGATGAGAACCAGAGGGTAGGCTCTGGGGCCGGGAGCGCTGTGCCCTGTGAGGCCCTGGGGCTGCTGCCAGTCTCGGTGGAGGCTCAGCAAGTCCCAGGGACTTCCCCACCGGGGGGGCGGGGGTGTCCCCAGCTGAGCGTCTGGGCCCAGGACCCAGTGCTCCTTCAGTCTTCCTGCGGTCAGCCCTTCGTCCTGAGAGCGATGCTCTCACAGGCTGCACCGGAGCGCGTGGGGACACTTTACTGAGCTGTGCAGCCGTCACTACTGCCCTATTTTGGAACATTTCCCTCACCCCAAAAATGTCCCTCACGCCTTTAGTTATCATTCCCTCCCCTCCCCTGCCCCTGACAACCAGGAACCCACTCTGACTCTGTGGATCTACCTGTTCTGGATGTTCCCCCTCAGTGGGGTCACACCGTGTGCCCTTCTGTGTCTGACTTGTCTCGCTGAGCATCGTGTTCTCAGGGTGCATCCACGTGGCAGCGAGTGTCAGGGCTTCACACCTTTGCGTGGCTGAGGGCCGGAAAAAAGACAAACGACAAGAAAGGCACGTTACCTGCGACTCTGGCGACAGCCGGTGATGAGAACCAGAGGGAAGGCTCTGGGGCCGGGAGCGCCGCGCCCTGTGAGGCCCTGGGGCTGCTGCCAGTCTCGGTGGAGGCTCAGCAAGTCCCAGGGACTTCCCCACCGGGGGGGCGGGGGTGTCCCCAGCTGAGCGTCTGGGCCCAGGACCCAGTGCTCCTTCAGTCTTCCTGCGGTCAGCCCTTCGTCCTGAGAGCGATGCTCTCACAGGCTGCACCGGAGCGCGTGGGGACACTTTACTGAGCTGTGCAGCCGTCACTACTGCCCTGTTTTGGAACATTTCCCTCACCCCAAAAATGTCCCTCACGCCCTTAGTTATCATTCCCTCCCCGCCCCCTGCCCCTAACAACCAGGAACCCACTCTGACTCTGTGGATCTACCTGTTCTGGATGTTCCCCCTCAGTGGGGTCACACCCTGTGTGCCCTTCTGTGTCTGACTTGTCTCGCTGAGCATCGTGTTCTCAGGGTGCCTCCACGTGGCAGCGAGTGTCAGGGCTTCACACCTTTGCGTGGCTGAGGGCCGAAAAAAAGACAAACGACAAGAAAGGCACGTTACCTGCGACTCTGGCGACAGCCGGTGATGAGAACCAGAGGGAAGGCTCTGGGGCCGGGAGCGCCGCGCCCTGTGAAGCCCTGGCGTTGCTGCCAGTCTCGGTGGGGCACGGGCAGCGCCGTCCCCCAGAGCTGCTGGCCAACTCATCAAGTCCCGGCTGGCCAACC
This sequence comes from Eschrichtius robustus, assembly GCF_028021215.1. Lineage (NCBI taxonomy): Eukaryota > Metazoa > Chordata > Mammalia > Artiodactyla > Eschrichtiidae > Eschrichtius > Eschrichtius robustus. Next base: position 79,096,704 of record NC_090824.1, read on the forward strand.
CCGGTGCGGTCGGGCCGAGGGAAAGGAAAGGGGCTCCCGGACCGCCCGGCTGGAAAGCGCGGCCTGCACACAGTGCCAGCCCCCCGTCTCCTTCCTCCCGCCCTCCAGGCCTCTTCAACCTGCGCCAGATCGTCCTGGCCAAGGTGGACAAGGCCCTGCACACGCAGACGCCCGCGGACCCGGCCCAGGAGAATGCCCGCCTCTGCCAGGAGGTCCTCGGGGTCCCAGCCACGCCAGGTAGCCAAGTGCACGCCGGGCCCACCTTAGCGGTCGCTTGGCGGCTACTGCCCAGGTCAAGAGGATCCTCTGGTGGTGTGTGAAGGGGGACCGACTGACGGGCTCTGGCCGAGGCCCGCTGACCTCTGGCCTCTTCCTGCCTCGGTTCCTGGGCTGGTCCCTCCAGCTGTGGCCCGCGGAGTCCGAGGGTGGGGTGGGCGTATCTGCACGTGCTTTCTGGAGAGCCTGGAAGAGGCAGGAGAGGGCTTCATACCCCGGACGGAACGCGTCGACGAGGTTTGCCCGTGCGTGTCGGTGCGGAGACGCAGTTCACTCCCTCGTGAGCGCTTGAACCCGCGCCCTCCCCGTGCTGGAAGGTGAGCCCTGACTCATCCCTCGGAGCCTCGGGCAGCTGACCTTGTAAGAGGCTTCGGGGTGAACCCTCGTGAGCTTCAGCAGAAAGTCGGCAAAAATTTATTTGTGTCCCTCCACTGAGTTGCCCGCAAGGTCCCCGTTTTCTAGAAGTGTTGGGCCAATACTCCCTCTAGTGGCAGGGGACTCAGACAGGGCTGCTTTGAGGCCCCCTCTCTGGGGAAGGGGCACGGAGCGGCCAGGGGGCCGGGCAGGAGCTTCTCCGCGTGTGTCCCAGGGACCCACCTGCTTGCGACCTTCGGCCACCTGGCAGGAAGCTACGACGCCCAGTCCTATGGCTACCTGTGCAGCGAGGTGTACTCCGCGGACACGTTCCACACACGTTTCAAGCGGGAGGGCGTCCTGAGTGGCAAGGTGAGAGGCCAGCCTGCCATGCAGACCAACACGGAGGTCCTTGGCCTGGGCCTAGATGCTTGTGCCGCCCGCCTGGGCCTGCCAGGCTCTGAGGGCCCTGCCCTGGACCCCCTGCTCCCCTGCCCTTTCTTGAGTCACAGCAGAGGTGGCCACACCCACACCCTCAGTGAAGGGGGTGCTCCACCCTCCTGCAGCCCCACCCCCTCTCGTCAGGTTGCCATGGACTACAGAAGCTGCATTCTGAGGCCAGGGGGCTCCGAGGATGCCAAGGGCATGGTGAAGCTCTTCCTGGGTTGTGACCCCACGCAGGACGCCTTCCTCCTGAGCAAAGGGCTGCAGGTTGAGGGCTGCAAGCCGCCGGCCTGCTGAAGGCACGGGGTTTTGCCCACCCAGGCGGGCCGGGTGCCTTAGCGCCCCGTCGGGGCGGGGGAGGGGCCGCGTGTCCTCCCAGCCCCTGAGTCCCCGGCGGCCGGCCTAGGCCAAAACTCTCCACCTGGAAGTGTCTGGAGAGCCTGGCATCAAGGCTCCCCCTTGTTGCACTAATGCAATCCCTTCCTGGGGAGCTTTCCTGGTAACAAAACGGTTCTTTGAAAACGCAGCCGTTAATAAAAAGACTCTACTCCTGGTCTCTGCCTGCCGTCCCTTCCACCACAGGAGTGGCATGGGGGCCGTCACACTGGGGGGAGTTCTGACCTTGGTCGGGGATCAGCCCTGGGGCCGTGGTGACGCGTCTGGGTCACTGGGAGATGGCTGAGCTGTGGGGTGAGTTCAGACGGGGATGGTGCCCCGCACCCCGGCCGGGCAGGCTCTCCAGTGAGGGGGTGTCAGTTTCCTGCCAGCCTCTCGCCCGTCACTGTTTGGCATCTCGGGGGCTGTGATTGGCTGGAGCTGGTTCTGGCGGTGGGCACAGCTGTGGGAAGCCCGGCTGTGGCTGTCCCTGTCCCCGTGTCCTGTCCTCCTGCTCAAGGCCGGCCGGCTGGCTCCCTCTGATCATCGGCAGCTGCTGAAGTCTGGACCACAGCAGGGGGCTGCCTTCCTGGGTCCTAGCGATTCTTCCCAAAGGCCTTAGGGATGTGTTTTGGTGGCAGTAGGAATTCAGAGAGGGTGCTGCACCACTGGAGCGGTAGGGTGGCTCTGGACCGTCCCGTGTGTCCTTCCCGGGCCTTTGAGCTCCTCGGGAGCCCTGCCTCCGGCCCTTCGCCCCCACAAAGGACGCCAGGCAGCGGAGCGAGCGCGCGGGCGGCGCCCCGACCTTCTCCCCGTGGCCCAGGCGGGCAGGCGGTGCCACGCTCTGTCCTCCCCTCAGCCTGCCCGCCCGTTCTCACCCGCCCTAGGGCAGTCGGTTGTGGACCAGGCTGTGGTGTCTGCCCTTCTGCAGCCCCGGCTCAGCTCCCTGCACCCACTTCGGTGCCTTCTGTGTTCTGGGCTGGTCGCAGGCCCAGAGCCGGTGGGCAGGCACCCCGTGGCCGGGAGGGCTGTTCGTGTGAATTCCCTGGGGCTTGAAAAGGAGCACAGCCGGCCTTCCATCAGGCACCTCTCGATGGATATGGAAGGGGCGTGTCGGGGCCTGGGGGCTGCTCGTCTTCCTGTGCACCGAGCCCCCAGGTGGTCCCCGTGCAAAATCCAGGTGTGGCGTTGGCACCCCAGCCGTGTGCCGGGCAGTCCATGGCGGGCGACACAAGCCTCGGGCTGGTGGGCCACAGGGTTCCTGAGCGGCAGGTCAGGACTGAGAGGGTGAGGCCTTTCCCCGGGTCCAGGGCCCAGGCTGATGCCGGCTGGAGGCCCCTCCGCTCACCGCCCGCAACCCCCAGCCCCTGCCCTCACGTGAGCCCCCAGGGCTGAGCTCAGGTGTTGGATGCCCAGGCTCCCCGGTAGCCCAGCCCGTTCCCAGTCCTCCGTGGTCACTGAAGGGCTTGGAAGCGGGTTGCCCCACAGAGACTGCTGTTCTCCGAGCCCTGGGCAGGGGGCAGGGAGGACGGGCACAGGGCCCTGCAGGGGTGTGGTCGCCGGGGCAGCCGGAGCAGCTCCACACAGTAAGTAAGAGCACCTCACCAAAAAACAGTGCGTTTCTCCAGCCGCCCCGGGACCTGAGCTCAGGTCCTGGGGCAGGAAGGGGCAGCACTGCAGCTGTTAGCTGTCACTGGGGGTCGACTGTGGCCCGGTGCCACCTCTTAGATCGTCCCCCGTCCCCTTCCGGGGTTGCGACCGGACCCCTGCCAATCGGGTTCTCACTCCTCCCCATCCCCTACGCCGGCTCCACGAAGGTGGAAGGAACACATTTTTAAAAAGGCTGGAGCCTGGGCTTCCCTGCTGGCGCAGTGGTTAAGAATCCGCCTGCCAATGCAGGGGACAAGGGTTCAAGCCCTGGTCCGGGAAGTTCCCACACGCCGCGGAGCAATGAAGCCCGTGCGCCACAACTACTGAGCCTGCGCTCTAGAGCCCAAAAGCCACAACTACTGAGTCCTCGTGCCCCGACTACTGAAGCCCGCGCGCCTAGAGCCCGTGCTCCGCAACAAGAGAAGCCACCGCAATGAGAAGCCCACGCACCGCAACGAAGAGTAGCCCCCGCTCACCGCAACTGGAGAAAGCACACACGCAGCAAGGAAGACCCAACGCAGCCAAAAATAAATAAATTAAATAAATAAATAAATTTTTAAAAATCATATTAAATACCTATCAATGAGATTTTAAGAAATAGTCAGGACCAGAGCCTCCCATCAAGCCTCTTAGATAGCCTCAACCACCAGAGGGCAGACAGCAGAAGCAAGAGAAACTACAATCCTGCAGCCTGTGGACCAAAAACCACAGTTACAGAAAGATAGAGAAGATGAAAAGGCAGAGGGCCATGTACCAGATGAAGGAACAAGAAAAAACCCCAGAAAAACAACTAAATGAAGTGGAGATAGGCAACCTTCCAGAAAAAGAATTCAGAATAATGATAGTGAAGACGATCCAGGACCTCGGAATAAGAATGGAGGCAAAGATTGAGAAGATGCAAGAAATGGTTAACAAAGACCTAGAAGAATTAAAGAACAAACAAACAGAGATGACCAATACAATAACCGAAATGAAAACTACACTAGAAGGAATCAATAGCAGAATAACTGAGGCAGAAGAACGGATAAGTGACCTGGAAGAGAGAATGGTGGAATTCACTGCTGCGGAACAGACTAAAGAAAAAAGAATGAAACGAAATGAAGACAGCCTAAGAGACCTCTGGGACAACATTAAACGCAACAACATTCGCATTATAGGGGTCCCAGAAGGAGAAGAGAGAGAGAAAGGACCAGAGAAAATATTTGAAGAGATTATAGTCGAAAACCTCCCTAACATGGGAAAGGTAATAGCCACCCAAGTCCAGGAAGCGCAGAGAGTCCCATACAGAATAAACCCAAGGAGAAACACGCCGAGACACATAGTAATCAAAGTGGCAAAAATTAAAGACCAAGAAAAATTATTGAAAGCAGCAAGGGAAAAACGACAAATAACATACAAGGGAACTCCCATAAGGTTAACAGCTGATTTCTCAGCAGAAACTCTGCAAGCCAGAAGGGAGTGGCATGATATACTTAAAGTGATGAAAGGGAAGAACCTACAACCAAGATTACTCTACCCAGCAAGGATCTCATTTAGCTTTGATGGAGAAATCAAAAGCTTTACAGACAAGCAAAAGCTAAGAGAATTCAGCACCACCAAACCAGCTCTACAACAAATGCTAAAGGAACTTCTCTAAGTGGGAAACACAAGAGAAGAAAAGGACCTACAAAAACAGACCCAAAACAATTAAGAAAATGGTCATAGGAACATACATATCGATAATTACCTTAAACGTGAATGGATTAAATGCCCCAACCAAAAGACATAGACTGGCTGAATGGATACAAAAACAAGACCCATATATATGCTGTCTACAAGAGACCCACTTTAGACCTAGGGACACATACAGACTGAAAGTAAGGGGATGGAAAAAGATATTCCATGCAAATGGAAATCAAAAGAAAGCTGGAGTAGCTATACTCGTATCAGATAAAATAGACTTTAAAATAAAGAATGTTACAAGAGACAAGGAAGGACACTACATAATGATCCAGGGATCAATCCAAGAAGAAGATATAACAATTATAAATATATATGCACCCAACACAGGAGCACCTCAATACATAAGGCAACTGCTAACAGCTATAAAAGAGGAAATCGACAGTAACACAGTAATAGTGGGGGACTTTAACACCTCACTTACACCAATGGACAGATCATCCAAAATGAAAATAAATAAGGAAACAGAAGCTTTAAATGACACAATAGACCAGATAGATTTAATTGATATATATAGGACATTCCATCCAAAAACAGCAGATTACACGTTCTTCTCAAGTGCGCACGGAACGTTCTCCAGGATAGATCACATCTTGGGTCACAAATCAAGCCTCAGTAAATTTAAGAAAATTGAAATCATATCAAGCATCTTTTCTGACCACAACGCTATGAGATTAGAAATGAATTACAGGGAAAAAAACGTAAAAAAGACAAACACATGGAGGCTAAACAATACGTTACTAAATAACCAAGAGATCACTGAAGAAATCAAAGAGGAAACAAAAAAATACCTAGAGACAAATGACAATGAAAACACGACGACCCAAAACCTATGGGATGCAGCAAAAGCAGTTCTAAGAGGGAAGTTTATAGCTATACAAGCCTACCTAAAGAAACAAGAAAAATCTCAAGTAAACAATCTAACCTTACACCTAAAGAAACTAGAGAAAGAAGAACAAACAAAACCCAAAGTTAGCAGAAGGAAAGAAATCTTAAAGATCAGAGCAGAAATAAACGAAATAGAAACAAAGACAACAATAGCAAAGATCAATAAAACTAAAAGTTGGTTCTTTGAGAAGATAAACAAAATGGATAAGCCATTAGCCAGACTCATCAAGAAAAAGAGGGAGAGGACTCAAATCAATAAAATCAGAAATGAAAAAGGAGAAGTTACAACAGACACCGCAGAAATACAAAGCATCCTAAGAGACTACTACAAGCAACTTTATGCCAATAAAATGGACAACCTGGAAGAAATGGACAAATTCTTAGAAAGGTATAACCTTCCAAGACTGAACCAGGAAGAAACAGAAAATATGAACAGACCAATCACAAGTCATGAAATTGAAACTGTGATTAAAAATCTTCCAACAAACAAAAGTCCAGGACCAGATGGCTTCACAGGTGAATTCTATCAAACATTTAGAGACGAGCTAACACCCATCCTTCTCAAACTCTTCCAAAAAATTGCAGAGGAAGGAACACTCCCAAACTCATTCTGTGAGGCCACCATCACCCTGATACCAAAACCAGACAAAGACACTACAAAAAAAGAAAATTACAGACCAATATCACTGATGAATATAGATGCAAAAATCCTCAACAAAATACTAGCAAACAGAATCCAACCACACATTAAAAGGATCATACACCACGATCAAGTGGGATTTATCCCAGGGATGCAAGGATTCTTCAACATACGCAAATCAATCAATGTGATACACCATATTACCAAATTGAAGAATAAAAACCATATGATCATCTCAATAGATGCAGAAAAAGCTTTTGACAAAATTCAACACCCATTTCTGATAAAAACTCTCCAGAAAGTGGGCATAGAGGGAACCTACCTCAACATAATAAAGGCCATATATGACAAACCCACAGCAAACATCATTCTCAATGCTGAAAAACTGAAAGCATTTCCTCTAAGATCAGGAACGAGACAAGGATGTCCACTCTCACCACTATTATTCAACATAGTTCTGGAAGTCCTAGCCACGGCAATCAGAGAAGAAAAAGAAATAAAAGGAATACAAATTGGAAAAGAAGAAGTAAAACTGTCACTGGTTGCGGATGACATGATACTATACACAGAGAATCCTAAAACTGCCACCAGAAAACTGCTAGAGCTAATCAATGAATATGGTAAAGTTGCAGGATACAAAATTAATGCACAGAAATCTCTTGCATTCCTATACACTAATGATGAAAAATCTGAAAGAGAAATTAAGGAAACACTCCCATTTACCATTGCAACAAAAAGAATAAAATACCTAGGAATAAACCGACCTAGGGAGACAAAAGACCTGTATGCAGAAAACTATAAGACACTGATGAAAGAAATTAAAGATGATACCAACAGATGGAGAGATATACCATGTTCTTGGATTGGAAGAATCAACATTGTGAAAATGAGTATACTACCCAAAGCAATCTACAGATTCAATGCAATCCCTATCAAATTACCAATGGCATTGTTTACGGAGCTAGGACAAATCCTCTTAAAATTTGTATGGAGACACAAAAGACCCCGAATAGCCAAAGCAGTCTTGAGGGAAAAACATGGAGCTGGAGGAATCAGACTCCCTGACTTCAGACTATACTACAAAGCTACAGTAATCAAGACAATATGGTACTGGCACAAAAACAGAAACATAGATCAATGGAACAAGATAGAAAGCCCAGAGATTAACCCACGCACCTATGGTCAACTAATCTACGACAGAGGAGGCAAAGATATACAATGGAGAAAAGACAGTCTCTTCAATAAGTGGTGCTGGGAAAACTGGACAGCTACATGTAAAAGAATGAAATTAGAATACTCCCTAACACCATACACAAAAATAAACTCAAAATGGATTAGAGACCTAAATATAAGAGTGGACACTATAAAACTCTTAGAGGAAAACATAGGAAGAACACTCTTTGACATAAATCACAGCAAGACCTTTTTTGATCCACCTCCTAGAGTAATGGAAATAAAAACAAAAATAAACAAGTGGGACCTAACGAAACTGCAAAGCTTTTGCACAGCAAAGGAAACCATAAACAAGACGAAAAGACAACCCTCAGAATGGGAGAAAATATTTGCAAATGAATCAACGGACAAAGGATTAATCTCCAAAATATATAAACAGCTCATTCAGCTCAATATTAAAGAAACAAACACCCCAATCCAAAAATGGGCAGAAGACCTAACCAGACATTTCTCCAAAGAAGACATACAGACGGCCACGAAGCACATGAAAAGATGCTCAACATCACTAATTATTAGAGAAATGCAAATCAAAACTACAATGAGGTATCACCTCACTCCTGTTAGAATGGGCATCATCAGAAAATCTACAAACAACAAATGCTGGAGAGGGTGTGGAGAAAAGGGAACCCTCTTGCACTGTTGGTGGGAATGTAAATTGATACAGCTACTATGGAGAACAATATGGAGGTTCCTTAAAAAACTAAAAATAGAATTACCATATGACCCAGCAATCCCACTACTGGGCATATACCCAGAGAAAACCGTAATTCAAAAAGACACATGCACCCGAATGTTCATTGCAGCACTATTTACAATAGCCAGGTCATGGAAGCAACCTAAATGCCCATCGACAGACGAATGGATAAAGAAGTTGTGGTACATATATACAATGGAATATTACTCAGCCATAAAAAGGAACGAAATTGAGTCATTTGTTGAGACGTGGATGGATCTAGAGACTGTCATACAGAGTGAAGTAAGTCAGAAAGAGAAAAACAAATATCGTATATTAATGCATGTATGTGGAACCTAGAAAAATGGTACAGATGAGCCAGTTTGCAGGGCAGAAGTTGAGACACAGATGTAGAGAATGGACATATGGACACCAAGGGGGGAAAACTGCGGTGGGGTGGGGATGGTGGTGTGCTGAATTGGGCGATTGGGATTGACATGTATACACTGATGTGTATAAAATTGATGCCTAATAAGAACCTGCAGTATAAACAAACAAACAAAACAACTAATACTAAACTTTCATTGGGTTATTTGTATGGAAATATGTTAATATAAATGTTTCAGACATTACATGAAATTTCTAAAAATCTTATATTTGTATGTGTATGGAAATATGTATGGAAATATGTTAATAGAAATGTTTCAGACATTACATGAAATTGCTAAAAATCTTATATGTTCTGGTATAATGTTATATGTAATAATCCTAGTTATTACTTTAAAATGTATATCTCAGAAATAACTAATTTTCTTGTCAACTGCATTATTATGAACTTTCATCAAATCTTTAACCGTGGTCATTTTTAAGTCTTTTGTCATAAAGAAAAAAAAAAAAAAGAAAGAAATAGTCAGTTAGTTAGTTAATTGTGCCGGGTCTTAGTTGCCACAGGCCAGCTCCTTAGTTGTGGTAATGAGATATTTTATATTCTTTTTTGTTCCTGAACAAAGGCCTCAGAATCCAGTATTTATTTGATAATGCTCACAGCATAGCTCAGCACGGAATAGCCACATTGTTTTTCTTTGGCTGCTATGTACCAAACAGCCTTTTGTACTGTTTTACCAAATGCATGTATTTAATACCTGTTTTAAAAAACATAGTGAGATCTCAAAAACTTGAAATTGACTAAAGTAAGATTCTCTCTGTAGTACTACTTATTTGACCAACACCACCTGATAACACCGGTGTGGTGCACCGAGCCTTACTCTAGCATATCGGGATACACCCCGTTTCGACAAGTGTTCATCCTCCAAGTCCCCAAGGCCTCTCACACACTGCCAGTGAAACTGCTTCCTGCTTGGGAAAGAGTGCCCCAGTTCGTTTCTTTAGAAGCTTGAAGGCTATGTAAGCCCTCCAAAAGGTTAGAGGGCAAAGAACAACTCTAAAACTGGCACATTTGTTTAAAGAAAAAGACTTGTCAATATTACAAGAGCCAGCTTGCTTTCACTTGTGACACGTTTTCTTAGGAGGCAAGGGATGTGGCCATGTGACTTGGACAAGCTGTTTCCCTCTGTCTCAGTGTCCCACCTGTGAGTGGGTAGTCTGACGAAGCTTAATGACAGACATCTGAATAACGATCATGAACAGTGGCATCTAATTTCCAAAATAAAAACAGGAGAATGAGTATGTCTTTCACAACAGGACGTCAAGTCTACCTCAAAGATATTGGTAGCCTTGAGTCCACTGCTTCTCACTGAGTGCAACTGTGCCCCCCAGGGGACATCTGGGGAAGTCTGAAGGTGATTTTGGCTGTCACGACTGGGAGGAGAGAGAGGGAATGTTACGGGCACCTAGTGAGTAAGAGGTCGGGACCTTGCTAAACACTCTACGATGCACAGGACTCACACACCACAGCAAAGGTTTATCTGGCCCCAAAAGTCAATGCCTTGGTTGAGAAACCCTGCCTTAGAGCAAACCACGGATACTCATCTTTAGCAGGTAACAGGGCATTTACTACCCACCTGTAAACCTACAGACTTCCCGACTTACACAGCTAATCCTGTGGCAGGAATGAAATAGAGAGCGTGTGACCATCTGGTAGTACCTAGGTTTGCCCCTCAAGTCACATGAGACAGTGCTGGAGACTGACATTTTCTATATTGGAGGTCTCTGGCAAGCCACCAGTTTTCTAACCTAAAAAGTCTAAGCAGCATTGTTACAATACACATAATAACACGACAATTCTGCTTTTATAGAGAAATTCGATGTGGGAAAGGAGCTTATCTGACATCAGAAGCAAATGCTTTGAACACATCACATCTGCTGGTTCGACTGTCAAATCTTGACAGCTGGAGACGTAGGAAGGTAGACAGGAGAGAACAGACCAAAGTTACGGGCCTGCTGAGTCCTCGGGGCTAACCATAATACACTTCGTACTGCCCTGGGTCCAGGGGTGTGTTCTAACACCCTCTCAGTCACTTACGGTCCATAGACAGACCAAGTATAAATTCACAATTACCAGCAAGTGTACCAAAAAAAGGCAGAGTTAAGTAACTTAAATGCGAGCCCTACCTGGTCTTTTTCTTCTTCATCGACAGAATCATCCGATTTTGCTTTTTCAGGGTCTTCCTCAGGTTTCCGTTTGGCAGGCCTGTCACACACACACACACACAGTAAAGCCAACTGTTAGCTCACCAGACCCTAGACCTCCAGTGGGCACGAAACAACTCATATTCCTCCCTACCAAGAGTACCCTCTCTTTGGAAAGATTCAGGGCATGGTCCCCTCTTCCCTCTGAGAAGCCCTTTTTGCCAGGACATTAAAAGAAGCTTCGAGCTTAATGTTTCTTTGGATGACAGGTTTAGAATACCACCATTTTGCAAACCTTAAGAAATAATGGATCTAGACTTTGATCAATGGCTGCTACAATCACCGAAGAGACATTACATGCCTCTGATGGACAGCCCCATGCTGTCAATGAAGTCTCACAAAATAAAGCTGGAATCTGATCAAGACTCTAGACCTAACTACCAGTTTACAGAAAACTGGAGGCAAGGGAACACATTAACCACCAAAACGATGCAGTCAGCCAGACCTAGAAGCTATTAGAAAAAAAGACCTATTTTCTTTAAATCAATGGCAAGAAGATAAGGAATCTATCACTCGAAAGGCTTAAGGAGCAAATCAACCAAACTCTGTTACACAAGGGGAAGAATGAACACTGCTATATATTTGTTAGTAAGGAACTGTTACACTTTATAAGGCCTGTTTTGTCTTCTTCAAAAGACTGTTTGCTAGATGTTAGCAATTATGGCAAAATATGAATAAAAAACTTGTCAGAGAAAGAGACCTTGTCATCTAGAAATACAGTATGTGTGGATAAGATGACCTGTCCGATTTGTTTCAAAGTAATCCAACTGGGAGGAGATGGGTGGGTATGGAGCTGTAATCCATTTGGAACAATTTTCACTTGGAGCATGTGGGGGTATAGATGAAACAACAGCCAGGAGATGTTAACTGTTGACACTGGGTGATAGGTACACAGGGGTTCATTTTACTATCCTTGGTAATTCTGTGCATGTACATTTGAAGTTGCCTATGTGAAGAGTAAAAATGGATGAGATCTTCAGAAATGCTGTTCACGAATGTCTAATAACAGAATATCAAAAGGAAAACCGAAGCAATGTGGAAGTCAGAATTACTAAGTTACATCCTACTAATTTATATGTGTTTTACCAAAAACCGTTGGCCCCTAAAATGGGGGCTGTCCATTCATTATATACTGACCTCCTTGTGAAATGAGATGTGATGGTGGTCTGCCTGGCAGTTTGCCTTCTAATCCTGGGGCTAGATGAGACTTCAGCTGCTTAAAGAAAAAGAAACAAAAAAGCCACTAGGAATAAAGAGTTCACAGCCAAGGTACAGTTCTTCAGCATTACCAAGCTGGTGCAGAGACCAGGTTCTGAGGATTAAGTAACCTTCTCTTCTTATTCTCAGCAACCACCATCTTGATAAACTCATCAAATTAGCACCTGCCAGTCTGCTGGGCCATTTCAACACAAGCTCTTGTATGAGGGGCCCAACCCTGAGACGCACAAGGAAACAGAGCCTCCGTTTATTTCGTCAAAAGATGAAGTGGCCAAGCACCTGACCTGAGCTCAAGTCCCATGCTCTTTTTTTAAAAATTCCAGAAGAGTTACTCTGACTACAAGTGGGGAAGGAGTCTAAGAATAAATGTTTAGCTTAAACAGGCATGTAACTTACAAGTCATAGATATCAGCAGCTCCTGTTATCTTATACCTCATAAATTCAACCGCATTTGGGGATCTAATGCTCTATAACTTGGTTGAAGACAAAAATTTAAAGTATATATCTAAGCTAGTTAGACGTATACACAAGAGGGAATTCCACGGCGGTCCAGTGGTTAAGACTCGGCACTCTCACTGCCAAGGGCCGGGGTTCGATCCCTGGTTGGAGAACTAAGATGGTACAAGCCGAGCAACACAGCCATCCCCCCACCAAAAAAAAGGATACACAAAAAACAAGTACTGCCGGTGGAGGGGTTGTGTGGGGGGGGGAACAGACAGACCCTATGGCGCCAAGTCTGTCCTCCCCTTAGGTGGTACCAGATTCCAACGAGGTCAAACGAGTCAAGCGCTCTTACAGTTTGTTTCTCCATCGGACTTGCTTCTCCTGGGCATGCAAAGTTTGGAAACAGGTTTGGGGGACTTGTTTTTCTCTGCTATTTCCACTCTGCGCTCCTCACCACTTGTCTGGCTCCCGTTTTCTAGACAGCCGTTCACTTCCCAACTGAAAGCATGAGCTCTGTTCTCCAAGGACAAATCTTTATTTAAAAGGGATCTGCCTTGAGCCAGGTAGCCCTCCTACAGCAGGAAAGGATCATTTAAGTAGCAGTGACTGTAAACAAGGGGCCATGAGAGAATAAGGAAACACAGGCGCTTCCTTCATAACTATCAGGGAACAGGGAGAGGTGGGATTATTCTGCCTCCCTGGTCACAGACAAGTTACATGGGAGGAAACGTTTTCTAGCCGCCGGGATGCTGACGACTTACCTCTGATAATTCTTCTCTATGTAGTTTGGTTTTCAAGTCACACAACTGATTCTTTATTTCTGTCTGCAGAAATTCACGCAAGAGATTCCGTTTCTCCTTCATGCATTCCTAAGGGAAGGACAGAGGTTTACAAGTCTCCACATTCCCAAGGTAGGAACCAATGGACTAATACACAAATAGTTACACTGCCTGGTCACATAACAATGACTGAATGGCAGGCAATGCTGAGTCGGCCAAAAAGAAAACTAAATATTCACAAGACATGTTCCTGATGTTTCCGTTAAGATCATATCACACACCATCTCCAGAGTGGTGACAAATGGAAAGATTAGAGGTGAAACAGACACATAATAGAGTACTAGAACAAAACTGATTTGGAAAAACAGTGTGACCAGGACAAGTTATAATCCAGACTTGATGGTACGGAACCCAGACTGGGAAACTCGATGAGTTACCAAAAGCTAACCCATAATAGCCTATTAGTACAGCACATTAGACAGAAACATCCGCGTCATCCTCAACTTTAGGGAAAAGAGAGCCAATTCCACTTAATTTTGTTTTTATGAACTACATAGTATCTGTCAAATGGTCACATTTGATCATATATTTTGTTAAGGTGGAGATTACCTTACCTTTTCTGTTAACTATCTCTTTCCAAATCTTTGAGCCTGGGGGAAGAAAAGGGAAGAAACAAACGCTTGTTCAGCAACATTGTCCACCTGTAAGAATGCCACACTTTAAAGAACTTTGGAAATAAGTTGAACATGAATGTTAGAAAAAAATACAATGGTTTTTCCCTCCCCCAGTGTCTAGAATGCCCTACTGTAATGCCTGCACGTTAAGAAGTTATTTTCAATATGAATGAGGTCCCCCTTTTGGGGGGTGGTTTTCTGATGGTGGTAAGAGATGATATAGGAGATTATCTTCCGATAATATAGGGAAATCTATCTAAAGTAATTATTCAGTACTTGCCTGATAAGTCAAATTTGAAATTCTTCCATTTCACTGAATTCTTTCCTTCTTTCAACTTTTAATTAATAGAGTAAATTACATGATCCCATCACTCTCTTCAAGACAGTCTATAAATAACCTTAAATGTCATAAGTCGGAATTCATTACAGAAATTCACCCGTCATTTTCCAGTAAAGGAAAGCAGCAATTCAAATACAAGCAGTAATACTGTAGTGTATCAATTTGTTGCAGAGAAAAATGTTTATTTAAAAATTTCAAAATACTTTGTACACCAGCCCTCACTAAAAGTATTTTTTAACTGTACTGACATGGACCTGAACCCTTAAGAATTCATCTTTTTCCTCATTATATTTTGTAACCTGACATGCTTTGAAAATAGGCATATATTTTTTAAGTTACAAAACTATTTCAACTCAAAGAATTGTTTAACTTAGGCAAAAAGAAGAGATTAACAATATTATACTCAAACAATTTGCTTCCAATAGATAGAACTGAAGGGGGTATAAAATGACATTCCTCAAGTCTTCTGGATTTTATTTACTCATTGTAATGTACAAAGAGACCCAGGTCCCACCAGGTTAGGGACGTTGCTTCTATGATTTATCTTCTAAAGACAATGGATGAGCAAACCCACCTCCCCTTTAGCCCTGGTTAGCATCAGTCCCAGTGAACCTTCATTTCTCTTTCCTATCTAAATCAAGCTATTCCTCTATAATAACCCATTCTGAATAATGATTATTGAGATTTAAATAACAGCTTTCCAAAAACAACTCTATAGCAATTTATTCCAAATTAGCCCAATCTACAGTTTCTTCTTCATTTTAAGTGAAAAAGTAAAGAATAAAAACATTAGCTAATTTTTAACACATCATTTATCAATGATTCAAGTTGAAAACTGCTTCAACTTTAGCATCTCATGGGTACAAACGGATAAGGAATTTTATGCTAGAAGATTTGGTTGGATACCTGAAGATGTGGTTTATTTATGAGAGTTTTTGTGTTGTGTGTTGATAGATTTAACAACTAAAGAGATTTTGAACATCTTGGGGAGTACTCAATGACTGTCTAATTGTTTCTGTAACTTAGAATGTTTTTCAAGCGCACATGATATAAAAAGTATTATATTATAAAAGTAATATAATTTTGTCTTAATGGATTCTTTCCTAGAAATGGAGCAAATGTTTTGGCTACCAAATCCTTGCAATGATATTTAGTACTGTATTTTTAGCTTCTGCTCTTCTTAAATAACCCAAAAGCTGTACTTTTTATTTAAACCATGAGAACATAAAAGTAGGTGTATAGGTCAAGAGAAAGTACATCCATTTTGTGTCTTTGCCGACTCTTTTCAGATTGATATGTCATCTTTGTCTGAAATAGCAAGCCACATAATTTTGCATAGAAAATAAGAAACATACCTAGAAGTTATTTTTAAGTGTTAACATTTAAAGGGACCAGCACTACATAGTATTTTTAATTCCATAAATATTTACTGATATCTGCATTATTATAACTCTCAAATTTTTCCTTAGAATTTTGAAAGAACTTCCTTCATTCCAGTATCATGGAAAAGTTTTTCAAGCTTAATTCAACAGGGTGTTTCAACTAGCCGGTATCTTTGATCTTTATTATGGTTAATTTTTCTTCATGAAGTGACCAAATTTGAATAAGGCTGATGGTCCATCATGGGGGAGATTCATCTCTCCGGCTTCTTCCTGCTGAGGGAGAATCATCTTTGGTTTGTGACATCACAGTCTGAGCTGGGCAAGTGGCTGTGATAGCAAACCGAGGATTATATCCCTTCAGTGTGAATGAGCTGCAAGAGATGTGGGTGCTATCATTTCAAGTCCTGTCACAGAGACACTACTGAGATGCATGACAGGAGTCAAGTGAGGGAAAGATGCTTGCATTGCAATTGTCACTTTTACAGCATCAGCCATTAAAGATAAAAGTACCATTTCACAGTTTCCTTCATTATTAATTTAAAAGAGGGAGTAAACGTCATGTTAATAAAACTCACAGATAATGATAAAATGGGAGGGAGGAAAGTAACCAGCGAGTAACCAGACAATAAAGGAAGAGGGACACGGAGAGTGAGGGATGGGTGCACAACTCAGCCGCGCCTCTGGCCACAGGAAGAGCAAAAAATAGAAGGCGCCAGCGCGCAGTGGCGGGCTGGAAACCCTCCGACCTCGGAGAACTGCGGAGAACCGGGGACCGGAGTCAACAACGGCTCCCAGGCGGTCCCAGCGTCCCGACCCGCACCCGGCCGCGACACAGTTTCCACAAACTGAGACACACGGAGCCCGCGCGAGGGGCGGCGGGTCGCGCGGGCTTCCCCGCCGGCTCCCCTGCAGGCCGGTCCCCCGCAAGCCGAGCGCACGAAAGGGCGCCCCAAAGGCGCCGGCCCAAGGCGCCCGCTGCGCTTTCCCTCCCGAAGGTGGGCTGCAGGGCCCAAGCGTAAACCCTGAGACAACAACACGCGCACCACGCCGCCACGGGGGACGAGAGGCCGGGCGCCCACCTGCCCGGACACCCTGCATTTCTGGAATCACCGGACGCCTGTGTAAATTTCCGTTCGGCGTGTCATTTGCCAAAGGCCACTCAAGATCAGGGGACAGGATGCCTCCTCTCCAAGGGTCCAGCCAGCCCACCCACTAAAATTACAGGACACAATGCCTCCGTTCCAAGGGCCCTGCCAGCCCACCCACTCAAATTAGGGGAGACAACGCCTCCTCTCCAAGGGTCCAGCCAGCCCACCCACTCAAGATCAGAGGGACAAAATGCCTACCTAAAACACAACAAAACAAAAACACAAAAAACTGGAGAGAGGAAGGAAAGGGTGTCCTCAAAAATAAAAAAGCTAAGCACGTTGACAGCGCTAAGAATAAACTACCAGGAAAAAGAAACCCTACATGTCAGATCATAAAGTACGGAAGGGCAAGCCCGCCGGCAGTCCAGGCCCGGGGGGACCGGGGTCCCCAGCCCTACAGAGCCAACGGCAGCCCGCCTCGGGCGCCCCTCGGAAGCGCGGGGTCCCCGCGGCCGAGTCTGCGCCCCCGGCCGGCCCCGGCTCCCCTCTGCCCACCCTGCGCGCGGGGGCTGGACACGGCCGCGGAGAACCACGGCGGGGCGGGAAGGGGGGCTCCAAAGAGGGTCTGGCGACTCGAGTCGCTCCGTTTCTCGGTGGGCTCAGCGCGCGCCGTGGGGGAAGAGGGGCGGGGGTCCGGGAAGAGGGGACGGGTGGCACTCACGTAGACCGGCAGCGGCCACGGGTAGACGGCGGGCTCGGCCCCCACGGACGACTCCAGCCTGGGCTCCAACTTCTCCCCCATGTCTTCGCGCGCGGCCCCCGCACCAGGCTAGTCTGGCGGTTGGGGGGAGGGGCGGGACGCCCGCCGGCGGGGGCGGGGCAGGCGGGCGGGCAGGCGAGCGGGCGGGCGGGAGGCTGAGGGGAGGGGGCCTGGCCTGGACCTCAGCCACCGCCGCCGCCGCCGCCGCCGCGCTCCCGTCTGGCCCCCGGCTCCCTCTTTGTGGTCACAGGCCCGGGACCTCCAGCGCTGCCGCCAACTCGGGCCGGCGTGAGGCGAGCACAATGAGCCGGGGCCGGGCTGAACCACTCACTCGCGGCGCGCGCGCGCCGCCCACCCCGTGGACTCGCCCGCTCCACCTACGCACGCACGCACGCACGCACGCACGTCTTCGGCTGCCCCCGGCCACCCGCACCGGCCCGAAGTCGGGACCCGGGGAGACCCCCTCGGGGCTTGGGGTGGCGGGTTCGACTCCCGCCCTTGACGTACCGTGACACACACACACACACACACACACACACACACACACACCCACCCACCCACCCAATAATAAGACTATAATTCCTCATTAAATATGACAGCCGGAATCCCGGCTTCTGTTCACAAAAATGCCCTGTATTTAGCCTATGCTAGGCACCAGACCCTGGACGCTCAGTACTGGCAAAAAAGGAAATGCCCTGCCCTCATGGCGCTGCCATTTTAATTGGAATAGTAGTGACAATGGTCAAGGGAGAAAATAAAGTGTCATCATCGCCACGGGGACGGTTAATCTCATGTGCGCACTGCGTGGGGCCCTGGCAACCACAAACATTATTCCAGATGTGGCCAGGAAGGTATTTTTCAGAAGAGATGAACACTGAAATTGGTCCACCTTGGGTAAAGGAGATTGTCAATGCCGTGGCGTGGGTGGGCCTCGTCCATCAGCTGAAGGACTGGAGAGAAAAATGAGGTTCCGAAGAAAGAGGGAACTGTTCCTCCAATGGCCTTGGGACATCAGCTCTTCCCTGTGTCTCCAGCCCAGAGTCCTGCCCTGACTTGCCTGCCTCACGGTCACATGAGTCAACTCCTTAAAACAAAACTATATATGTAAAAATACTGAATATATACAAGCCTATTAATTTCTATATGTGTGCATACATATTATATATATGTATACACATATGTTTATATGTGCGTGCGTTTGTAGTATATGTGTAAGTACTATATACAGTATACATACAAGCCTATATATTTGTGTGTATATATTGTATACATGTATGTATGTGCATATATATAGTATACATTTTATAAATGTGAACATGCTGTGTATATACACACACCCATATATTGATATATGGGTGTGTGTAGATATACAGTTTATGTACACTGTATGTATGTATACAGTGTGTATTTATATATAGGTGTGTATATATGTTGTATACCTGTATGTGTATATGTTTCTAGGTGTTACATGTATATATGTATATACTGTTATATACACACTTGCGTATGTATTTATATGTGTATGTACATGCGCATATTTACATATAGGTGTGTATGTGTGTGTATACATTGTATATATGTATATATCTGATATATATGATATATGTACGTGTACATACGATGAATTTATATATACAGTACATATATATTTTTATGCTATATGCTTTTATATGTAGGTGTATATGTGTGTCTATATGTATGTACGTGTACGTATTGCATGTATTATATGTGTATGTATGTATACTGTCTATATACACACCTAAATATCTTTGTATGTGTGTCTATATGTATGACATATATGTACCTAGGTGTGTATATTGCATATGTTATACGTATGTGTGCATACTGTATACATACAAACGATGCATTTTATATGTGTGTATGTATAGTGTCTATGTATGTGGGTATTGTATATGTTATGTGCATATGTGTGTATACATACTGTAGATATACAAACTATGCCTTTTATATGTGTGTATACAGGTAGGTGTGTATTGTATATACTATATGTGTATATGTGTGTATGCATACTGCATAGATACACTGCTGTATATTTTTGTACGCGTGTACATATGTACGTGTGTGTGTATATACACACACACACCCTATGGCTTCTGTTTGTCTGGAGAACCCTCACTGATACGGACACTTATGACAATTGAGCACCTGCTCTTTGCCAGCCAGGGAGCCAAAGGCTTGTCCTTGCGGTGTCTCCCTTAAGTGTCACAAGTCCCAGGAGGGAAGGTGATGCGGCTGCTACCAGTTGAGGTGCCTCAGGGTCAGAGAGGTGCACAGGGTGGGGGGCTGGAGCCTGGTGGAGCCCAGGTGGAGTTCTAGCAGCAGTACAGCCTAGCAGTCCCACTTCCCCGGGTGCTTCTCACAAAGACGCCAAGGGAGAGACGGGATCTGAAGGAGGGGATGAGGAAGCTTCCGTGGGTCCGCAAGCCCAGACCAAGGCTGACTCGTCAAGGGTGTTAGAGGTCAGGACTGTGGTTACCCTGGGGGTGGGCTTACACAGAGCCATTCACATTCTGAAAAAGTATCCATTCTGCTCTTGTTTGTATGTTTACCCCCCTCCCCCAAATCTTTTAAAAACAGATTCTCTTGGTTGCTGGGAACACACACGGGGAAGTTGTGTGTGAGGGGGTGTGATCCAGGGGACAGGGAGGATAAGCCCCCCCACTCGTAGGGCCAGGAGTGGCTCAGCTTTGTGAGCTGAGGATGGCCCACGAGGTCCCAGAGAGAAGGGTCCCTGCTCCGTCCCTGCTCTGTGCACCCCATTCCCAGCCCGAGAAGCCCAGAGCCACCCCCCGCAACACACACACACACACCAGGGAGGAGAGCCAGTC
>NC_090824.1:79417338-79507338 GCF_028021215.1 Eschrichtius robustus
TTTTTTTTTTTTTTTGCTGCGTTGGGTCTTCGTTGCGTGCGGGCTTCTGTAGTTGTGCGTGGGGGCTCAGTAGTTCTGGCTCCCAGGATCTAGAGCGCAGGCTCAGTAGTTGTGGCCCACGGGCTTAGTTGATCTGCGGCACCTGGGATCTTCCCGGACCAGGGCTTGAACCTGTGTCCCCTGCACTGGCAGGCGGATTCTTTTCTTTTCTTCTTTTCTTTTGCAACCAAAACTTTAATCCCAAGGATTCTCACAAAACATATTACAAATGACAGCATGAAAAAAAAAATTGCACAGTAACTCAAAGTTCAGCTCTACAATACTCTTAATCCGGCAGGACATTGGTATCTTGATCATCTCAGATTTCCAAAAAATATTACAAAGAGCTATGTATTCATGTACAGCAATCACAGAGGGGACTTATGACCTAACTCAAAGGTAAACTAACTTCCTTGAAACTTCTTAGATTCTCAACTCCCTGGACAACCTCTTGTCCCGTGTGAAGACTAGTGGAATTTTTAAACCTCTAATCTAGGGTAAGGGTGCGGCTTTCATTTTTACCTGCTGGCTTGTGTTCACAGCACCTTTTAAAGACTGCTTGCTTAACTACAGCTGCATACCATATCCCAGCTACAGAAAGTCTTTTCCATGTTTGCCAGTGTTGTTTCCATAATAGTAAACATCACACTTTAGGTGGGCAGGAGTTAAAGTTTTATTATCAGTCTAGGCAAGACCAAAAATTCAAAGCAAATTCAATTTTGCTTAAGGGAACATTGGAAGGTAACAACTCTTCATATCACATGCCTCATGTGACCCATTTCAAACCATAGAGAATGACACCTTTATGGGTCACTGTCCCAAGAGACAAACAAATGTGAACAACTAAAACATTTAAAAAGTGCACCAAGCTTCAGAAGTCTCAAACCAAACTTGAATTTTCTGTACATACTCCTGTCAAATGAAGTTATTGCCTGTACACCACTCCTCTTGCAAAGTGGTCTTCTATTTCCTTTCATTTGACCTAGATCGGCTAGGAGACCTAGAGAAAGATCGGGACGGCTTGTGATTTCTCTCCTGGGACAGTCATCTCTCTCTTCTCCTATATCTAGAAAGGGACCTGCTCTGGCTGACGGAGAAGGCTCTCCATCTTGGAGATGTGTGGGAGGTGGAGGACTCCTCCTCCGATAATCATCTCGAGGGCGACGACCCCAAGAAGGAGGCGGTCACGATTTCGACTTCTCTTTTCCCCATTCGACAGGTCCACTCTTACTGGGCAGCCACATAGTGTTCTCCCATCTAGTTCTCGGACAGCATCGGCTGCATCTCGGGGATCTTCACATTCAACAAGAGCGAAGCCGGGAGGGCTTTTAGCAACCCACACACTTCAGAGTGGTCCGTAATAGCCTAAATCTCGTTCCAATTCAGCCTTGTTACCACTGTTTGCAAGATTCCCTACATAAACTTTACAGTCCAACGGACAGGAATCACGATGCAAGACCCTCGTGGCCTCCTGTTTTTCACGGGCCACAGGGTGGTCCCGGGCCTCTAGAATCTGGCAGCTGAATCTGCTCGCACAAGCTGTCCTGTGGGGATGCTTTTCCCCCTATGTGTCCAGCCCGGGGCCCCGCGGTCTTGGCCCGGCCTCCCCGGTGAGAGGGTGAACCCCAGCTCCCTGGAGCAGACACTCAGAGCCCTGGTGACCGGACTCACGGCTGACGGGGCTGGAGCGGCGGCTGGACATGTGTGGCCAGCCTGGTGGTGTTTGGCCCCCTCTGCAGTGCCAGTTCCAGCTGAGAAAGAGCCTCCCTGTGTTATTTTCTCCTGGTTGTGTAAGGATCCCCGGTGTCATCTGACAGAAATGTAGATGGTGTGTTCTTTCTCTCTTTTCTCCCTGCTTCCTCTCCTCCCTCTCTCCCTCCCTGTCCCTCTTTCCCTGTTCTGCTCTCCCTCTACCTCTTTCCCTCTCCCTCTCTCTCTCTCCCTCCCTCTCTCTCCATCTGTCTCTCCCTCTCTCCCTCCCTCTCTCTCTTTCCTCTCCCTCTTTCCTCTCCCTCTTCCCTCTCCTCTCCCTCTGTCCCTGCCTCTCTCCCTGTGCCTGTTTCCCTGTCCTTGTTTCCGTGTTCCGCTCTGCCTCTACCTCTGTCTCTCCCTCTCTGGGAGGGAGTGAGGGAGATGGAGAGACGGAGGGAGAGGGAGAGTTGGAGAGAGAGGGAGAAGAGGGAGGAGAAGGAGGGAGGCAGAGGGAGGGAGGGAGAGGTCTCTTCCTCCCTCCCTCTGCCTCTCTCCTCCTCCTCTCCTTCTCTCCCTCACCCTCTCTCCCTCTCCATCCCTCCATCATTTTCCCTCCTGCTCCCTCTCCCTCTCTCCCTCCCAGAGAGGGAGAGACAGAGGGAGAGGGAGAGGGGGGAGAGAGGGACACGGAGAGGGAGGGAGGGAGACAGAGAGGGAAGCAGGCACCCTCTCTCCTTCTCCCTACCTCCTTCTCCGACTCCCCCTCTCCTTCGCTCCCTCCCTCTCCTCTCCCTCTGTCTCTCCCTCTCCCTCCCTCCCTCTAGGAGAGGGAGAGGAAGGGAAAGGGAGAGGGAGAGGGAGAGGGAGAGATGTCTCGCCCTCCCTCCCTCTCCCTTTCCCTTCCTCTCTCCCTCTCCCTCCCTCCTTCTCCCTCTCCCTCCGTCTCTCCCGCTCCCTCCGTCTCTCCCGCTCCCTCATTCCCTCTCAGACAGGGAGAGATGGAGGGAGAGGCAGAGATGAGGGAGAGGAGCAGAGGGAGGGGGGAGAGAGGGAGAGGGAGAGAAGAAGGAGAGAGGGAAAGGGAGGGAGGAAGAGACCTCTCTCTCTCTCCCTCTCTCCCCCCTCTCTCTCCTTCTCCCTCTCCCTTGTCTCTGCCTCTTCCTCCGTCTCTGGGAGGGAGTGAGGGAGATGGAGAGACGGAGGGAGAGGGAGAGGGAGGAGAGGGAGCGAGGGAGTGGGAGAGAGGGAGCGAGAGAGGGATAAAGGGAGGGAGAGAGGGATAGAGGGAGGGAGGGAGAGACGTCTTTGTCTTTCCTTCCCTCCCTCTCTCCCTCTCCCCCCTCCCTCTCCTGCTCTCTCTCCCTCCACCTCCTTCCCTCTCCAGAGAGGGAGAGGGAGCAGGAGAGGGAGAGAGGGAGGGAGAGAGGGAAAGGGAGAGAGGAAGACACCTCTCTCTCTCTCCCTCCCTCCCCCCTCTCTCTCTCTCTCCCTCTCCCTTGTCTCTGCCTCTTCCTCCGTCTCTGGGAGGGAGTGAGGGAGATGGAGAGACGGAGGGAGAGGGAGAGGGAGGAGAGGGAGCGAGGGAGTGGGAGAGAGGGAGCGAGAGAGGGATAAAGGGAGGGAGAGAGGGATAGAGGGAGGGAGGGAGAGACGACTTTGTCTTTCCTTCCCTCCCTCTATCCCTCTCTCCCTCTCTCTCCCTCTCCCCCCTCCCTCTCCTGCTCTCTCTCCCTCCACCTCCTTCCCTCTCCAGAGACGGAGAGGGAGCAGGAGAGGGAGAGAGGGAGGGAGAGAGGGAAAGGGAGGGAAGAAGACACCTCTCTCTCTCTCCCTCCCTCCCCCCTCTCTCTCCCTCTCCCTCTCCCTTGTCTCTGCCTCTTCCTCTGTCTCTCCATCTTTGGGAGGGAGTGAGGGAGATGGAGAGACGGAGGGAGAGGGAGAGGGAGGAGAGGGAGCGAGGGAGTGGGAGAGAGGGAGCGAGAGAGGGATAAAGGGAGGGAGAGAGGGATAGAGGGAGGGAGGGAGAGACGACTTTGTCTTTCCTTCCCTCCCTCTATCCCTCTCTCCCTCTCTCTCCCTCTCCCCCCTCCCTCTCCTGCTCTCTCTCCCTCCACCTCCTTCCCTCTCCAGAGACGGAGAGGGAGCAGGAGAGGGAGAGAGGGAGGGAGAGAGGGAAAGGGAGGGAGGAAGACACCTCTCTCTCTCTCCCTCCCTTCCCCCTCTCTCTCCCTCTCCCTTGTCTCTGCCTCTTCCTCTGTCTCTCCATCTCTGGGAGGGAGTGAGGGAGATGGAGAGAGGGAGGGAGAGAGGGAGGGAGGGAGGGAGGGAGAGACGCCTTTGTCTTTCCCTCCCTCCCTCTATCCCTCTCCCTCCACCTCCTTCCCTCTCCAGAGAGGGAGACAGAGAAGGAAGCAGGCACCCTCTCCGGAGAGGGAAGGAGGTGGAGGGAGAGGGAGAGGGAGCACGAGAGGGAGAGAGGGAGAGAGGGAGAGGGAATGAGGTATCGGAAGAGCAGAACAGGGAAACAGGGACAGGGAAAGGGGGACAGGGAGAGAGGGAGAGGGAAAGAGGGAGAGGGAGAGAGGCAGAGGGAGAGATGGAGGGAGAGTGAGAGTGAGAAGCAGGGAGGTAGAGGGAGGGAGGGAAGGAGGGAGAGAGGGAGACAGAGAGGGAGAGAGGGAGAAGGGCTGATGGGGGCTCCCTCCCTCTCCCCTCCTCTCCCCACTGCTTTCTCTTTCTTCTGCTTCAACAAACACCAGGCGCCTTTTAGATCAGCCCTGAAGTCAACGTTGATGCTTGGACGGCTTGACCTCCCCGCTGCCTTCCAGCCCGGGACCACAGCTGGGAGATGAAGTCTGCGGGGTCCTGGGCAGCGGCGGCGGGCTGCACAGGCACCTCCTCTGACGCCCAATCTCTCCTCCTTTACGAGGCAGCCGCCAGCTCCCCTCCCTGACTCCCCAAGATTTGGGGCCTTTTTAATATGTGTTGATAATGCCATGAGCTACTATTTAACTTTTCCACGAGGACCCATCTCCCGAAATGCAGTGCTTTTCAGCCTTGGCTGCACTAGAGAACCCCCAGGGAAGGGAGAGACGTCTGTACCTCCCTCCCTCTCCCTCTCCCTCTCCCTCCTCCTCTCCCTCTCCTTCTGGGGTGATGCCCGATGAGCTCAGATTCGCAGATGTTCCCCCCATCTCCTCTCTGTGCCTTGCGTGGGGTCTGGGCCTTCTCACTGTGGCCCGGGTACGGCCTTGACATTCAGACATCGGTTCCTGCAAGGACACTTGCGTTTGGTCCATACCGCGTGTGGCTGCAGTCTGTGCTTCTCCTGTTCAGCATCTTCAGTAGATGGGGGCTGTGCGTGAGCCCTTCATCTTCCCCGCAGACACCACTGGTGCTTGCTCGGCCTCGTGGGTGATGTGGGGGGCATGGGGGACAGTCCTGTGTCCCCACCTTCTTGGGCTGCAGACAGGCCACGTTGGTCCTGTGGTGACTGGGGGCTCCCAGGAGAACCCCACCGCAGAGCCGGAGAGGTGGCCCCAGAGAAGGTGGCGTACGCCTGGGGCCGGGCCTCACCAGCCAGCCCCGGGCCACCTGCAGCAACAGGCGTCTCGCCGTCCAGGGGGCTGGGTGTTCGGGCGCCGTGGGGATGACCTGCTGTCTGCACGGCAGCCGAGTCTGTATTGTTGAGCCCGGGGAGGCCCCTGGGTGGCTCCTGGAGAGCCTGGTCACATTTCTTCCTGCCCTTGGCCTTAGAGCTCATCACGGTTCACGCCGTTTCTGGTTCCAAAAGGACCTGTGTTCATAAAGACCACGTGTTAGGACAGCACCAAAGTGTCTAGAAATCCGGGCCAGGAGGAGGAGGGAGGGGGATTGGCTGTGCCCGCCAGTGGCCTGAGAGCCCTGCCCGCCCTCAGAGACCTGGCCCGGGGCCCGTGGGGAGGGCGTGGCCCACGGTCCCCAGCGCTGGCCGTCTCTGGGTTCCAGGAGAACTGTGCGATCCTCGGGGAGCTGGTAAGGCTGCAGGCTCAGAAGTCCCGCCTGCTGGGGTTCAGCACGCGTGCCGACTCCGTGCTGGAGATGAACATGGCCAAGACCAGCCAGGTGGTGGCCACTTTCCTAGGTAACCCCGCCTCCCCGAGGGTCAGGCGGACCTTGACTGGACGTGGTGCTGCCTGAGACCCGACTGTGTCAGCCCTTGGGGGTCGCCTTCCCCAACCCTTCATTCTGCCTCGAGGGGCGTGGGGTGGGTGGCGGCTGGGAGGCTGCCACAGGGACATAGCCGAACCTCTCCCCTCCGCCCGCAGATGAGCTGGCCCAGAAGCTGAAGCCCCTCGGGGAGCAGGAGCGGCCGTGATCCTGGACCTAAAGAAGGCCAAGTGCCAGAGGCGGGGCCTGCACTTTGACGGGCCCATCAACGTCTAGGACCTGTGCTGCTACATGAACCAGGGGGAGGAGACGCGCTACCACGTGGACCAGTACCTGCTCGATGAGTCCTTCCCCATGCAGGTGGTCACGCGCGGGTAGCTGGGCATCTCCCAGGAGCTGCTGGGGCTGACCTTCGACCTGGAGGAGGGTGCCAACGTGTGTCACGGAGATGTGAGGCTCTACACGGTCCGGGACGCGGCCGCGGACAAGGTCATCCATCGGCAAGTTCTACCTGGACCTCTACCCTCGGTGCATGCGTGGGGGAACCTGTCGGCCGTGGGCCAGGGCTCCTCTGTGGAAGCGGGGCCTCACCCGCGTCCCTCCCCAGGGAAGGGAAGTCTGGGCACATGGCCTGCTTTGGCCTGCAGCCGGGCTGCCTGCAGCAGGATGGGAGGCGCCAGATTGCCATCGCGGCCATGGTGGCCAACTTCACCAAGTCTATGCCCAACCCGCCCTCCCTGTTGCAGCATGATGAGCTGGAGACCTACTTCCATGAGTTCTGGCAAGCGATGCACCAGCTCCGCTCCCAGGTGGGTGCGGGCGCGGGGCTGCAGGCAGGGGGCGGGGAGGGCCCGGGCTCTCCCGTGGTTCTCAGGCAGGCCCTCGCCACGGGATTCTTCCGCTGATGTCACCCCGCACGTGGTGACGCCCTCGGTGTCAGTTTCCATCATCAAACCCCACGCACAGGGCGTGTAAGAAAATGGAAGTGGATGTCCTCGAGACTCTGGAGCCTGGAAGCCGCAGATCAAGGAGTCAGGACTGGTTCCCTGCATGTTAAATACGTGTATTCAAGAGTTGCCTTTAAAAAGACAAAAGAAAAGAAAGGAACGTTGCATGCAAGTCTGGTGACAGGCGGTGATGAGAACCAGAGGGTAGGCTCTGGGGCCGGGAGCGCCGTGCCCTGTGAGGCCCTGGGGCTGCTGCCAGTCTCGGTGGAGGCTCAGCAAGTCCCAGGGACTTCCCCACCGGGGGGGCGGGGGTGTCCCCAGCTGAGCGTCTGGGCCCAGGACCCAGTGCTCCTTCAGTCTTCCTGCGGTCAGCCCTTCGTCCTGAGAGCGATGCTCTCACAGGCTGCACCGGAGCGCGTGGGGACACTTTACTGAGCTGTGCAGCCGTCACTACTGCCCTGTTTTGGAACATTTCCCTCACCCCAAAAATGTCCCTCACGCCTTTAGTTATCATTCCCTCCCCTCCCCTGCCCCTGACAACCAGGAACCCACTCTGACTCTGTGGATCTACCTGTTCTGGATGTTCCCCCTCAGTGGGGTCACACCGTGTGCCCTTCTGTGTCTGACTTGTCTCGCTGAGCATCGTGTTCTCAGGGTGCATCCACGTGGCAGCGAGTGTCAGGGCTTCACACCTTTGCGTGGCTGAGGGCCGGAAAAAAGACAAACGACAAGAAAGGCACGTTACCTGCGACTCTGGCGACAGCCGGTGATGAGAACCAGAGGGAAGGCTCTGGGGCCGGGAGCGCCGCGCCCTGTGAGGCCCTGGGGCTGCTGCCAGTCTCGGTGGAGGCTCAGCAAGTCCCAGGGACTTCCCCACCGGGGGGGCGGGGGTGTCCCCAGCTGAGCGTCTGGGCCCAGGACCCAGTGCTCCTTCAGTCTTCCTGCGGTCAGCCCTTCGTCCTGAGAGCGATGCTCTCACAGGCTGCACCGGAGCGCGTGGGGACACTTTACTGAGCTGTGCAGCCGTCACTACTGCCCTGTTTTGGAACATTTCCCTCACCCCAAAAATGTCCGTCACGCCCTTACTTATCATTCCCTCCCCGCCCCCTGCCCCTAACAACCAGGAACCCACTCTGACTCTGTGGATCTACCTGTTCTGGATGTTCCCCCTCAGTGGGGTCACACCCTGTGTGCCCTTCTGTGTCTGACTTGTCTCGCTGAGCATCGTGTTCTCAGGGTGCATCCACGTGGCAGCGAGTGTCAGGGCTTCACACCTTTGCGTGGCTGAGGGCCGGAAAAAAGACAAACGACAAGAAAGGCACGTTACCTGCGACTCTGGCGACAGCCGGTGATGAGAACCAGAGGGAAGGCTCTGGGGCCGGGAGCGCCGCGCCCTGTGAAGCCCTGGCGTTGCTGCCAGTCTCGGTGGGGCACGGGCAGCGCCGTCCCCCAGAGCTGCTGGCCAACTCATCAAGTCCCGGCTGGCCAACCCCGGTGCGGTCGGGCCGAGGGAAAGGAAAGGGGCTCCCGGACCGCCCGGCTGGAAAGCGCGGCCTGCACACAGTGCCAGCCCCCCGTCTCCTTCCTCCCGCCCTCCAGGCCTCTTCAACCTGCGCCAGATCGTCCTGGCCAAGGTGGACAAGGCCCTGCACACGCAGACGCCCGCGGACCCGGCCCAGGAGAATGCCCGCCTCTGCCAGGAGGTCCTCGGGGTCCCAGCCACGCCAGGTAGCCAAGTGCACGCCGGGCCCACCTTAGCGGTCGCTTGGCGGCTACTGCCCAGGTCAAGAGGATCCTCTGGTGGTGTGTGAAGGGGGACCGACTGACGGGCTCTGGCCGAGGCCCGCTGACCTCTGGCCTCTTCCTGCCTCGGTTCCTGGGCTGGTCCCTCCAGCTGTGGCCCGCGGAGTCCGAGGGTGGGGTGGGCGTATCTGCACGTGCTTTCTGGAGAGCCTGGAAGAGGCAGGAGAGGGCTTCATACCCCGGACGGAACGCGTCGACGAGGTTTGCCCGTGCGTGTCGGTGCGGAGACGCAGTTCACTCCCTCGTGAGCGCTTGAACCCGCGCTCTCCCCGTGCTGGAAGGTGAGCCCTGACTCATCCCTCGGAGCCTCGGGCAGCTGACCTTGTAAGAGGCTTCGGGGTGAACCCTCGTGAGCTTCAGCAGAAAGTCGGCAAAAATTTATTTGTGTCCCTCCACTGAGTTGCCCGCAAGGTCCCCGTTTTCTAGAAGTGTTGGGCCAATACTCCCTCTAGTGGCAGGGGACTCAGACAGGGCTGCTTTGAGGCCCCCTCTCTGGGGAAGGGGCACGGAGCGGCCAGGGGGCCGGGCAGGAGCTTCTCCGCGTGTGTCCCAGGGACCCACCTGCTTGCGACCTTCGGCCACCTGGCAGGAAGCTACGACGCCCAGTCCTATGGCTACCTGTGCAGCGAGGTGTACTCCGCGGACACGTTCCACACACGTTTCAAGCGGGAGGGCGTCCTGAGTGGCAAGGTGAGAGGCCAGCCTGCCATGCAGACCAACACGGAGGTCCTTGGCCTGGGCCTAGATGCTTGTGCCGCCCGCCTGGGCCTGCCAGGCTCTGAGGGCCCTGCCCTGGACCCCCTGCTCCCCTGCCCTTTCTTGAGTCACAGCAGAGGTGGCCACACCCACACCCTCAGTGAAGGGGGTGCTCCACCCTCCTGCAGCCCCACCCCCTCTCGTCAGGTTGCCATGGACTACAGAAGCTGCATTCTGAGGCCAGGGGGCTCCGAGGATGCCAAGGGCATGGTGAAGCTCTTCCTGGGTTGTGACCCCACGCAGGACGCCTTCCTCCTGAGCAAAGGGCTGCAGGTTGAGGGCTGCAAGCCGCCGGCCTGCTGAAGGCACGGGGTTTTGCCCACCCAGGCGGGCCGGGTGCCTTAGTGCCCCGTCGGGGCGGGGGAGGGGCCGCGTGTCCTCCCAGCCCCTGAGTCCCCGGCGGCCGGCCTAGGCCAAAAGTCTCCACCTGGAAGTGTCTGGAGAGCCTGGCATCAAGGCTCCCCCTTGTTGCACTAATGCAATCCCTTCCTGGGGAGCTTTCCTGGTAACAAAACGGTTCTTTGAAAACGCAGCCGTTAATAAAAAGACTCTACTCCTGGTCTCTGCCTGCCGTCCCTTCCACCACAGGAGTGGCATGGGGGCCGTCACACTGGGGGGAGTTCTGACCTTGGTCGGGGATCAGCCCTGGGGCCGTGGTGACGCGTCTGGGTCACTGGGAGATGGCTGAGCTGTGGGGTGAGTTCAGACGGGGATGGTGCCCCGCACCCCGGCCGGGCAGGCTCTCCAGTGAGGGGGTGTCAGTTTCCTGCCAGCCTCTCGCCCGTCACTGTTTGGCATCTCGGGGGCTGTGATTGGCTGGAGCTGGTTCTGGCGGTGGGCACAGCTGTGGGAAGCCCGGCTGTGGCTGTCCCTGTCCCCGTGTCCTGTCCTCCTGCTCAAGGCCGGCCGGCTGGCTCCCTCTGATCATCGGCAGCTGCTGAAGTCTGGACCACAGCAGGGGGCTGCCTTCCTGGGTCCTAGCGATTCTTCCCAAAGGCCTTAGGGATGTGTTTTGGTGGCAGTAGGAATTCAGAGAGGGTGCTGCACCACTGGAGCGGTAGGGTGGCTCTGGACCGTCCCGTGTGTCCTTCCCGGGCCTTTGAGCTCCTCGGGAGCCCTGCCTCCGGCCCTTCGCCCCCACAAAGGACGCCAGGCAGCGGAGCGAGCGCGCGGGCGGCGCCCCGACCTTCTCCCCGTGGCCCAGGCGGGCAGGCGGTGCCACGCTCTGTCCTCCCCTCAGCCTGCCCGCCCGTTCTCACCCGCCCTAGGGCAGTCGGTTGTGGACCAGGCTGTGGTGTCTGCCCTTCTGCAGCCCCGGCTCAGCTCCCTGCACCCACTTCGGTGCCTTCTGTGTTCTGGGCTGGTCGCAGGCCCAGAGCCGGTGGGCAGGCACCCCGTGGCCGGGAGGGCTGTTCGTGTGAATTCCCTGGGGCTTGAAAAGGAGCACAGCCGGCCTTCCATCAGGCACCTCTCGATGGATATGGAAGGGGCGTGTCGGGGCCTGGGGGCTGCTCGTCTTCCTGTGCACCGAGCCCCCAGGTGGTCCCCGTGCAAAATCCAGGTGTGGCGTTGGCACCCCAGCCGTGTGCCGGGCAGTCCATGGCGGGCGACACAAGCCTCGGGCTGGTGGGCCACAGGGTTCCTGAGCGGCAGGTCAGGACTGAGAGGGTGAGGCCTTTCCCCGGGTCCAGGGCCCAGGCTGATGCCGGCTGGAGGCCCCTCCGCTCACCGCCCGCAACCCCCAGCCCCTGCCCTCACGTGAGCCCCCAGGGCTGAGCTCAGGTGTTGGATGCCCAGGCTCCCCGGTAGCCCAGCCCGTTCCCAGTCCTCCGTGGTCACTGAAGGGCTTGGAAGCGGGTTGCCCCACAGAGACTGCTGTTCTCCGAGCCCTGGGCAGGGGGCAGGGAGGACGGGCACAGGGCCCTGCAGGGGTGTGGTCGCCGGGGCAGCCGGAGCAGCTCCACACAGTAAGTAAGAGCACCTCACCAAAAAACAGTGCGTTTCTCCAGCCGCCCCGGGACCTGAGCTCAGGTCCTGGGGCAGGAAGGGGCAGCACTGCAGCTGTTAGCTGTCACTGGGGGTCGACTGTGGCCCGGTGCCACCTCTTAGATCGTCCCCCGTCCCCTTCCGGGGTTGCGACCGGACCCCTGCCAATCGGGTTCTCACTCCTCCCCATCCCCTACGCCGGCTCCACGAAGGTGGAAGGAACACATTTTTAAAAAGGCTGGAGCCTGGGCTTCCCTGCTGGCGCAGTGGTTAAGAATCCGCCTGCCAATGCAGGGGACAAGGGTTCAAGCCCTGGTCCGGGAAGTTCCCACACGCCGCGGAGCAATGAAGCCCGTGCGCCACAACTACTGAGCCTGCGCTCTAGAGCCCAAAAGCCACAACTACTGAGTCCTCGTGCCCCAACTACTGAAGCCCGCGCGCCTAGAGCCCGTGCTCCGCAACAAGAGAAGCCACCGCAATGAGAAGCCCACGCACCGCAACGAAGAGTAGCCCCCGCTCACCGCAACTGGAGAAAGCACACACGCAGCAAGGAAGACCCAACGCAGCCAAAAATAAATAAATTAAATAAATAAATAAATTTTTAAAAATCATATTAAATACCTATCAATGAGATTTTAAGAAATAGTCAGGACCAGAGCCTCCCATCAAGCCTCTTAGATAGCCTCAACCACCAGAGGGCAGACAGCAGAAGCAAGAGAAACTACAATCCTGCAGCCTGTGGACCAAAAACCACAGTGACAGAAAGATAGAGAAGATGAAAAGGCAGAGGGCCATGTACCAGATGAAGGAACAAGAAAAAACCCCAGAAAAACAACTAAATGAAGTGGAGATAGGCAACCTTCCAGAAAAAGAATTCAGAATAATGATAGTGAAGACGATCCAGGACCTCGGAATAAGAATGGAGGCAAAGATTGAGAAGATGCAAGAAATGGTTAACAAAGACCTAGAAGAATTAAAGAACAAACAAACAGAGATGACCAATACAATAACCGAAATGAAAACTACACTAGAAGGAATCAATAGCAGAATAACTGAGGCAGAAGAACGGATAAGTGACCTGGAAGACAGAATGGTGGAATTCACTGCTGCGGAACAGACTAAAGAAAAAAGAATGAAACGAAATGAAGACAGCCTAAGAGACCTCTGGGACAACATTAAACGCAACAACATTCGCATTATAGGGGTCCCAGAAGGAGAAGAGAGAGAGAAAGGACCAGAGAAAATATTTGAAGAGATTATAGTCGAAAACTTCCCTAACATGGGAAAGGAAATAGCCACCCAAGTCCAGGAAGCGCAGAGAGTCCCATACAGAATAAACCCAAGGAGAAACACGCCGAGACACATAGTAATCAAAGTGGCAAAAATTAAAGACCAAGAAAAATTATTGAAAGCAGCAAGGGAAAAACGACAAATAACATACAAGGGAACTCCCATAAGGTTAACAGCTGATTTCTCAGCAGAAACTCTGCAAGCCAGAAGGGAGTGGCATGATATACTTAAAGTGATGAAAGGGAAGAACCTACCACCAAGATTACTCTACCCAGCAAGGATCTCATTTAGCTTTGATGGAGAAATCAAAAGCTTTACAGACAAGCAAAAGCTAAGAGAATTCAGCACCACCAAACCAGCTCTACAACAAATGCTAAAGGAACTTCTCTAAGTGGGAAACACAAGAGGAGAAAAGGACCTACAAAAACAAACCCAAAACAATTAAGAAAATGGTCATAGGAACATACATATCGATAATTACCTTAAACGTGAATGGATTAAATGCCCCAACCAAAAGACATAGACTGGCTGAATGGATACAAAAACAAGACCCATATATATGCTGTCTACAAGAGACCCACTTTAGACCTAGGGACACATACAGACTGAAAGTAAGGGGATGGAAAAAGATATTCCATGCAAATGGAAATCAAAAGAAAGCTGGAGTAGCTATACTCGTATCAGATAAAATAGACTTTAAAATAAAGAATGTTACAAGAGACAAGGAAGGACACTACATAATGATCCAGGGATCAATCCAAGAAGAAGATATAACAATTATAAATATATATGCACCCAACATAGGAGCACCTCAATACATAAGGCAACTGCTAACAGCTATAAAAGAGGAAATCGACAGTAACACAGTAATAGTGGGGGACTTTAACACCTCACTTCCACCAATGGACAGATCATCCAAAATGAAAATAAATAAGGAAACAGAAGCTTTAAATGACACAATAGACCAGATAGATTTAATTGATATATATAGGACATTCCACCCAAAAACAGCAGATTACACGTTCTTCTCAAGTGCGCACGGAACGTTCTCCAGGATAGATCACATCTTGGGTCACAAATCAAGCCTCAGTAAATTTAAGAAAATTGAAATCATATCAAGCATCTTTTCTGACCACAACGCTATGAGATTAGAAATGAATTACAGGGAAAAAAACGTAAAAAAGACAAACACATGGAGGCTAAACAATACGTTACTAAATAACCAAGAGATCACTGAAGAAATCAAAGAGGAAACAAAAAAATACCTAGAGACAAATGACAATGAAAACACGATGACCCAAAACCTATGGGATGCAGCAAAAGCAGTTCTAAGAGGGAAGTTTATAGCTATACAAGCCTACCTAAAGAAACAAGAAAAATCTCAAGTAAACAATCTAACCTTACACCTAAAGAAACTAGAGAAAGAAGAACAAACAAAACCCAAAGTTAGCAGAAGGAAAGAAATCTTAAAGATCAGAGCAGAAATAAACGAAATAGAAACAAAGACAACAATAGCAAAGATCAATAAAACTAAAAGTTGGTTCTTTGAGAAGATAAACAAAATGGATAAGCCATTAGCCAGACTCATCAAGAAAAAGAGGGAGAGGACTCAAATCAATAAAATCAGAAATGAAAAAGGAGAAGTTACAACAGACACCGCAGAAATACAAAGCATCCTAAGAGACTACTACAAGCAACTTTATGCCAATAAAATGGACAACCTGGAAGAAATGGACAAATTCTTAGAAAGGTATAACCTTCCAAGACTGAACCAGGAAGAAACAGAAAATATGAACAGACCAATCACAAGTCATGAAATTGAAACTGTGATTAAAAATCTTCCAACAAACAAAAGTCCAGGACCAGATGGCTTCACAGGTGAATTCTATCAAACATTTAGAGAAGAGCTAACACCCATCCTTCTCAAACTCTTCCAAAAAATTGCAGAGGAAGGAACACTCCCAAACTCATTCTGTGAGGCCACCATCACCCTGATACCAAAACCAGACAAAGACACTACAAAAAAAGAAAATTACAGACCAATATCACTGATGAATATAGATGCAAAAATCCTCAACAAAATACTAGCAAACAGAATCCAACCACACATTAAAAGGATCATACACCACGATCAAGTGGGATTTATCCCAGGGATGCAAGGATTCTTCAACATACGCAAATCAATCAATGTGATACACCATATTACCAAATTGAAGAATAAAAACCATATGATCATCTCAACAGATGCAGAAAAAGCTTTTGACAAAATTCAACACCCATTTCTGATAAAAACTCTCCAGAAAGTGGGCATAGAGGGAACCTACCTCAACATAATAAAGGCCATATATGACAAACCCACAGCAAACATCATTCTCAATGGTGAAAAACTGAAAGCATTTCCTCTAAGATCAGGAACGAGACAAGGATGTCCACTCTCACCACTATTATTCAACATAGTTCTGGAAGTCCTAGCCACGGCAATCAGAGAAGAAAAAGAAATAAAAGGACTACAAATTGGAAAAGAAGAAGTAAAACTGTCACTGGTTGCGGATGACATGATACTATACATAGAGAATCCTAAAACTGCCACCAGAAAACTGCTAGAGCTAATCAATGAATATGGTAAAGTTGCAGGATACAAAATTAATGCACAGAAATCTCTTGCATTCCTATACACTAATGATGAAAAATCTGAAAGAGAAATTAAGGAAACACTCCCATTTACCATTGCAACAAAAAGAATAAAATACCTAGGAATAAACCGACCTAGGGAGACAAAAGACCTGTATGCAGAAAACTATAAGACACTGATGAAAGAAATTAAAGATGATACCAACAGATGGAGAGATATACCATGTTCTTGGATTGGAAGAATCAACATTGTGAAAATGAGTATACTACCCAAAGCAATCTACAGATTCAATGCAATCCCTATCAAATTACCAATGGCATTGTTTACGGAGCTAGAACAAATCCTCTTAAAATTTGTATGGAGACACAAAAGACCCCGAATAGCCAAAGCAGTCTTGAGGGAAAAACATGGAGCTGGAGGAATCAGACTCCCTGACTTCAGACTATACTACAAAGCTACAGTAATCAAGACAATATGGTACTGGCACAAAAACAGAAACATAGATCAATGGAACAAGATAGAAAGCCCAGAGATTAACCCACGCACCTATGGTCAACTAATCTACGACAAAGGAGGCAAAGATATACAATGGAGAAAAGACAGTCTCTTCAATAAGTGGTGCTGGGAAAACTGGACAGCTACATGTAAAAGAATGAAATTAGAATACTCCCTAACACCATACACAAAAATAAACTCAAAATGGATTAGAGACCTAAATATAAGAGTGGACACTATAAAACTCTTAGAGGAAAACATAGGAAGAACACTCTCTGACATAAATCACAGCAAGACCTTTTTTGATCCACCTCCTAGAGTAATGGAAATAAAAACAAAAATAAACAAGTGGGACCTAACGAAACTGCAAAGCTTTTGCACAGCAAAGGAAACCATAAACAAGACGAAAAGACAACCCTCAGAATGGGAGAAAATATTTGCAAATGAATCAACGGACAAAGGATTAATCTCCAAAATATATAAACAGCTCATTCAGCTCAATATTAAAGAAACAAACACCCCAATCCAAAAATGGGCAGAAGACCTAAACAGACATTTCTCCAAAGAAGACATACAGACGGCCACGAAGCACATGAAAAGATGCTCAACATCACTAATTATTAGAGAAATGCAAATCAAAACTACAATGAGGTATCACCTCACTCCTGTTAGAATGGGCATCATCAGAAAATCTACAAACAACAAATGCTGGAGAGGGTGTGGAGAAAAGGGAACCCTCTTGCACTGTTGGTGGGAATGTAAATTGATACAGCTACTATGGAGAACAATATGGAGGTTCCTTAAAAAACTAAAAATAGAATTACCATATGACCCAGCAATCCCACTACTGGGCATATACCCAGAGAAAACCGTAATTCAAAAAGACACATGCACCCGAATGTTCATTGCAGCACTATTTACAATAGCCAGGTCATGGAAGCAACCTAAATGCCCATCGACAGACGAATGGATAAAGAAGTTGTGGTACATATATACAATGGAATATTACTCAGCCATAAAAAGGAACGAAATTGAGTCATTTGTTGAGACGTGGATGGATCTAGAGACTGTCATACAGAGTGAAGTAAGTCAGAAAGAGAAAAACAAATATCGTATATTAATGCATGTATGTGGAACCTAGAAAAATGGTACAGATGAGCCAGTTTGCAGGGCAGAAGTTGAGACACAGATGTAGAGAATGGACATATGGACACCAAGGGGGGAAAACTGCGGTGGGGTGGGGATGGTGGTGTGCTGAATTGGGCGATTGGGATTGACATGTATACACTGATGTGTATAAAATTGATGCCTAATAAGAACCTGCAGTATAAACAAACAAACAAAACAACTAATACTAAACTTTCATTGGGTTATTTGTATGGAAATATGTTAATAGAAATGTTTCAGACATTACATGAAATTTCTAAAAATCTTATATTTGTATGTGTATGGAAATATGTATGGAAATATGTTAATAGAAATGTTTCAGACATTACATGAAATTGCTAAAAATCTTATATGTTCTGGTATAATGTTATATGTAATAATCCTAGTTATTACTTTAAAATGTATATCTCAGAAATAACTAATTTTCTTGTCAACTGCATTATTATGAACTTTCATCAAATCTTTAACCGTGGTCATTTTTAAGTAGAAAAAAAAAAAAAAGAAAGAAATAGTCAGTTAGTTAGTTAATTGTGCCGGGTCTTAGTTGCCACAGGCCAGCTCCTTAGTTGTGGTAATGAGATATTTTATATTCTTTTTTGTTCCTGAACAAAGGCCTCAGAATCCAGTATTTACTTGATAATGCTCACAGCATAGCTCAGCACGGAATAGCCACATTGTTTTTCTTTGGCTGCTATGTACCAAACAGCCTTTTGTACTGTTTTACCAAATGCATGTATTTAACACCTGTTTTAAAAAACATAGTGAGATCTCAAAAACTTGAAATTGACTAAAGTAAGATTCTCTCTGTAGTACTACTTATTTGACCAGCACCACCTGATAACACCGGTGTGGTGCACTGAGCCTTACTCTAGCATATCGGGATACACCCCGTTTCGACAAGTGTTCATCCTCCAAGTCCCCAAGGCCTCTCACACACTGCCAGTGAAACTGCTTCCTGCTTGGGAAAGAGTGCCCCAGTTCGTTTCTTTAGAAGCTTGAAGGCTATGTAAGCCCTCCAAAAGGTTAGAGGGCAAAGAACAACTCTAAAACTGGCACATTTGTTTAAAGAAAAAGACTTGTCAATATTACAAGAGCCAGCTTGCTTTCACTTGTGACACGTTTTCTTAGGAGGCAAGGGATGTGGCCATGTGACTTGGACAAGCTGTTTCCCTCTGTCTCAGTGTCCCACCTGTGAGTGGGTAGTCTGACGAAGCTTAATGACAGACATCTGAATAACGATCATGAACAGTGGCATCTAATTTCCAAAATAAAAACAGGAGAATGAGTATGTCTTTCACAACAGGACGTCAAGTCTACCTCAAAGATATTGGTAGCCTTGAGTCCACTGCTTCTCACTGAGTGCAACTGTGCCCCCCAGGGGACATCTGGAGAAGTCTGAAGGTGATTTTGGCTGTCACGACTGGGAGGAGAGAGAGGGAATGTTACGGGCACCTAGTGAGTAAGAGGTCGGGACCTTGCTAAACACTCTACGATGCACAGGACTCACACACCACAGCAAAGGTTTATCTGGCCCCAAAAGTCAATGCCTTGGTTGAGAAACCCTGCCTTAGAGCAAACCACGGATACTCATCTTTAGCAGGTAACAGGGCATTTACTACCCACCTGTAAACCTACAGACTTCCCGACTTACACAGCTAATCCTGTGGCAGGAATGAAATAGAGAGCGTGTGACCATCTGGTAGTACCTAGGTTTGCCCCTCAAGTCACATGAGACAGTGCTGGAGACTGACATTTTCTATATTGGAGGTCTCTGGCAAGCCACCAGTTTTCTAACCTAAAAAGTCTAAGCAGCATTGTTACAATACACATAATAACACGACAATTCTGCTTTTATAGAGAAATTCGATGTGGGAAAGGAGCTTATCTGACATCAGAAGCAAATGCTTTGAACACATCACATCTGCTGGTTCGACTGTCAAATCTTGACAGCTGGAGACGTAGGAAGGTAGACAGGAGAGAACAGACCAAAGTTACGGGCCTGCTGAGTCCTCGGGGCTAACCATAATACACTTCGTACTGCCCTGGGTCCAGGGGTGTGTTCTAACACCCTCTCAGTCACTTACGGTCCATAGACAGACCAAGTATAAATTCACAATTACCAGCAAGTGTACCAAAAAAAGGCAGAGTTAAGAAACTTAAATGCGAGCCCTACCTGGTCTTTTTCTTCTTCATCGACAGAATCATCCGATTTTGCTTTTTCAGGGTCTTCCTCAGGTTTCCGTTTGGCAGGCCTGTCACACACACACACACAGTAAAGCCAACTGTTAGCTCACCAGACCCTAGACCTCCAGTGGGCACGAAACAACTCATATTCCTCCCTACCAAGAGTACCCTCTCTTTGGAAAGATTCAGGGCATGGTCCCCTCTTCCCTCTGAGAAGCCCTTTTTGCCAGGACATTAAAAGAAGCTTCGAGCTTAATGTTTCTTTGGATGACAGGTTTAGAATACCACCATTTTGCAAACCTTAAGAAATAATGGATCTAGACTTTGATCAATGGCTGCTACAATCACCGAAGAGACATTACATGCCTCTGATGGACAGCCCCATGCTGTCAATGAAGTCTCACAAAATAAAGCTGGAATCTGATCAAGACTCTAGACCTAACTACCAGTTTACAGAAAACTGGAGGCAAGGGAACACATTAACCACCAAAACGATGCAGTCAGCCAGACCTAGACGCTATTAGAAAAAAAGACCTATTTTCTTTAAATCAATGGCAAGAAGATAAGGAATCTATCACTCGAAAGGCTTAAGGAGCAAATCAACCAAACTCTGTTACACAAGGGGAAGAATGAACACTGCTATATATTTGTTAGTAAGGAACTGTTACACTTTATAAGGCCTGTTTTGTCTTCTTCAAAAGACTGTTTGCTAGATGTTAGCAATTATGGCAAAATATGAATAAAAAACTTGTCAGAGAAAGAGACCTTGTCATCTAGAAATACAGTAGGTGTGGATAAGATGACATGTCCGATTTGTTTCAAAGTAATCCAACTGGGAGGAGATGGGTGGGTATGGAGCTGTAATCCATTTGGAACAATTTTCACTTGGAGCATGTGGGGGTATAGATGAAACAACAGCCAGGAGATGTTAACTGTTGACACTGGGTGATAGGTACACAGGGGTTCATTTTACTATCCTTGGTAATTCTGTGCATGTACATTTGAAGTTGCCTATGTGAAGAGTAAAAATGGATGAGATCTTCAGAAATGCTGTTCACGAATGTCTAATAACAGAATATCAAAAGGAAAACCGAAGCAATGTGGAAGTCAGAATTACTAAGTTACATCCTACTAATTTATATGTGTTTTACCAAAAACCGTTGGCCCCTAAAATGGGGGCTGTCCATTCATTATATACTGACCTCCTTGTGAAATGAGATGTGATGGTGGTCTGCCTGGCAGTTTGCCTTCTAATCCTGGGGCTAGATGAGACTTCAGCTGCTTAAAGAAAAAGAAACAAAAAAGCCACTATGAATAAAGAGTTCACAGCCAAGGTACAGTTCTTCAGCATTACCAAGCTGGTGCAGAGACCAGGTTCTGAGGATTAAGTAACCTTCTCTTCTTATTCTCAGCAACCACCATCTTGATAAACTCATCAAATTAGCACCTGCCAGTCTGCTGGGCCATTTCAACACAAGCTCTTGTATGAGGGGCCCAACCCTGAGACGCACAAGGAAACAGAGCCTCCGTTTATTTCGTCAAAAGATGAAGTGGCCAAGCACCTGACCTGAGCTCAAGTCCCATGCTCTTTTTTTAAAAATTCCAGAAGAGTTACTCTGACTACAAGTGGGGAAGGAGTCTAAGAATAAATGTTTAGCTTAAACAGGCATGTAACTTACAAGTCATAGATATCAGCAGCTCCTGTTATCTTATACCTCATAAATTCAACCGCATTTGGGGATCTAATGCTCTATAACTTGGTTGAAGACAAAAATTTAAAGTATATATCTAAGCTAGTTAGACGTATACACAAGAGGGAATTCCACGGCGGTCCAGTGGTTAAGACTCGGCACTCTCACTGCCAAGGGCCGGGGTTCGATCCCTGGTTGGAGAACTAAGATGGTACAAGCCGAGCAACACAGCCATCCCCCCACCAAAAAAAAGGATACACAAAAAACAAGTACTGCCGGTGGAGGGGTTGTGTGTGGGGGGAACAGACAGACCCTATGGCGCCAAGTCTGTCCTCCCCTTAGGTGGCACCAGATTCCAACGAGGTCAAACGAGTCAAGCGCTCTTACAGTTTGTTTCTCCATCGGACTTGCTTCTCCTGGGCATGCAAAGTTTGGAAACAGGTTTGGGGGACTTGTTTTTCTCTGCTATTTCCACTCTGCGCTCCTCACCACTTGTCTGGCTCCCGTTTTCTAGACAGCCGTTCACTTCCCAACTGAAAGCATGAGCTCTGTTCTCCAAGGACAAATCTTTATTTAAAAGGGATCTGCCTTGAGCCAGGTAGCCCTCCTACAGCAGGAAAGGATCATTTAAGTAGCAGTGACTGTAAACAAGGGGCCATGAGAGAATAAGGAAACACAGGCGCTTCCTTCATAACTATCAGGGAACAGGGAGAGGTGGGATTATTCTGCCTCCCTGGTCACAGACAAGTTACATGGGAGGAAACGTTTTCTAGCCGCCGGGATGCTGACGACTTACCTCTGATAATTCTTCTCTATGTAGTTTGGTTTTCAAGTCACACAACTGATTCTTTATTTCTGTCTGCAGAAATTCACGCAAGAGATTCCGTTTCTCCTTCATGCATTCCTAAGGGAAGGACAGAGGTTTACAAGTCTCCACATTCCCAAGGTAGGAACCAATGGACTAATACACAAATAGTTACACTGCCTGGTCACATAACAATGACTGAATGGCAGGCAATGCTGAGCCGGCCAAAAAGAAAACTAAATATTCGCAAGACATGTTCCTGATGTTTCCGTTAAGATCATATCACACACCATCTCCAGAGTGGTGACAAATGGAAAGATTAGAGGTGAAACAGACACATAATAGAGTACTAGAACAAAACTGATTTGGAAAAACAGTGTGACCAGGACAAGTTATAATCCAGACTTGATGGTACGGAACCCAGACTGGGAAACTCGATGAGTTACCAAAAGCTAACCCATAATAGCCTATTAGTACAGCACATTAGACAGAAACATCCACGTCATCCTCAACTTTAGGGAAAAGAGAGCCAATTCCACTTAATTTTGTTTTTATGAACTACATAGTATCTGTCAAATGGTCACATTTGATCATATATTTTGTTAAGGTGGAGATTACCTTACCTTTTCTGTTAACTATCTCTTTCCAAATCTTTGAGCCTGGGGGAAGAAAAGGGAAGAAACAAACGCTTGTTCAGCAACATTGTCTACCTGTAAGAATGCCACACTTTAAAGAACTTTGGAAATAAGTTGAACATGAATGTTAGAAAAAAATACAATGGTTTTTCCCTCCCCCAGTGTCTAGAATGCCCTACTGTAATGCCTGCACGTTAAGAAGTTATTTTCAATATGAATGAGGTCCCCCTTTTGGGGGGTGGTTTTCTGATGGTGGTAAGAGATGATATAGGAGATTATCTTCCGATAATATAGGGAAATCTATCTAAAGTAATTATTCAGTACTTGCCTGATAAGTCAAATTTGAAATTCTTCCATTTCACTGAATTCTTTCCTTCTTTCAACTTTTAATTAATAGAGTAAATTACATGATCCCATCACTCTCTTCAAGACAGTCTATAAATAACCTTAAATGTCATAAGTCGGAATTCATTACAGAAATTCACCCGTCATTTTCCAGTAAAGGAAAG
Source organism: Eschrichtius robustus (assembly GCF_028021215.1). Classification (NCBI taxonomy): domain Eukaryota; kingdom Metazoa; phylum Chordata; class Mammalia; order Artiodactyla; family Eschrichtiidae; genus Eschrichtius; species Eschrichtius robustus. The sequence goes on from NC_090824.1 coordinate 79,440,119, forward strand.
CAGCAATTCAAATACAAGCAGTAATACTGTAGTGTATCAATTTGTTGCAGAGAAAAATGTTTATTTAAAAATTTCAAAATACTTTGTATACCAGCCCTCACTAAAAGTATTTTTTAACTGTACTGACATGGACCTGAACCCTTAAGAATTCATCTTTTTCCTCATTATATTTTGTAACCTGACATGCTTTGAAAATAGGCATATATTTTTTAAGTTACAAAACTATTTCAACTCAAAGAATTGTTTAACTTAGGCAAAAAGAAGAGATTAACAATATTATACTCAAACAATTTGCTTCCAATAGATAGAACTGAAGGGGGTATAAAATGACATTCCTCAAGTCTTCTGGATTTTATTTACTCATTGTAATGTACAAAGAGACCCAGGTCCCACCAGGTTAGGGACGTTGCTTCTATGATTTATCTTCTAAAGACAATGGATGAGCAAACCCACCTCCCCTTTAGCCCTGGTTAGCATCAGTCCCAGTGAACCTTCATTTCTCTTTCCTATCTAAATCAAGCTATTCCTCTATAATAACCCATTCTGAATAATGATTATTGAGATTTAAATAACAGCTTTCCAAAAACAACTCTATAGCAATTTATTCCAAATTAGCCCAATCTACAGTTTCTTCTTCATTTTAAGTGAAAAAGTAAAGAATAAAAACATTAGCTAATTTTTAACACATCATTTATCAATGATTCAAGTTGAAAACTGCTTCAACTTTAGCATCTCATGGGTACAAACGGATAAGGAATTTTATGCTAGAAGATTTGGTTGGATACCTGAAGATGTGGTTTATTTATGAGAGTTTTTGTGTTGTGTGTTGATAGATTTAACAACTAAAGAGATTTTGAACATCTTGGGGAGTACTCAATGACTGTCTAATTGTTTCTGTAACTTAGAATGTTTTTCAAGCGCACATGATATAAAAAGTATTATATTATAAAAGTAATATAATTTTGTCTTAATGGATTCTTTCCTAGAAATGGAGCAAATGTTTTGGCTACCAAATCCTTGCAATGATATTTAGTACTGTATTTTTAGCTTCTGCTCTTCTTAAATAACCCAAAAGCTGTACTTTTTATTTAAACCATGAGAACATAAAAGTAGGTGTATAGGTCAAGAGAAAGTACATCCATTTTGTGTCTTTGCCGACTCTTTTCAGATTGATATGTCATCTTTGTCTGAAATAGCAAGCCACATAATTTTGCATAGAAAATAAGAAACATACCTATAAGTTATTTTTAAGTGTTAACATTTAAAGGGACCAGCACTACATAATATTTTTAATTCCATAAATATTTACTGATATCTGCATTATTATAACTCTCAAATTTTTCCTTAGAATTTTGAAAGAACTTCCTTCATTCCAGTATCATGGAAAAGTTTTTCAAGCTTAATTCAACAGGGTATTTCAACTAGCCGGTATCTTTGATCTTTATTATGGTTAATTTTTCTTCATGAAGTGACCAAATTTGAATAAGGCTGATGGTCCATCATGGGGGAGATTCATCTCTCCGGCTTCTTCCTGCTGAGGGAGAATCATCTTTGGTTTGTGACATCACAGTCTGAGCTGGGCAAGTGGCTGTGATAGCAAACCGAGGATTATATCCCTTCAGTGTGAATGAGCTGCAAGAGATGTGGGTGCTATCATTTCAAGTCCTGTCACAGAGACACTACTGAGATGCATGACAGGAGTCAAGTGAGGGAAAGATGCTTGCATTGCAATTGTCACTTTTACAGCATCAGCCATTAAAGATAAAAGTACCATTTCACAGTTTCCTTCATTATTAATTTAAAAGAGGGAGTAAACGTCATGTTAATAAAACTCACAGATAATGATAAAATGGGAGGGAGGAAAGTAACCAGCGAGTAACCAGACAATAAAGGAAGAGGGACACGGAGAGTGAGGGATGGGTGCACAACTCAGCCGCGCCTCTGGCCACAGGAAGAGCAAAAAATAGAAGGCGCCAGCGCGCAGTGGCGGGCTGGAAACCCTCCGACCTCGGAGAACTGCGGAGAACCGGGGACCGGAGTCAACAACGGCTCCCAGGCGGTCCCAGCGTCCCGACCCGCACCCGGCCGCGACACAGTTTCCACAAACTGAGACACACGGAGCCCGCGCGAGGGGCGGCGGGTCGCGCGGGCTTCCCCGCCGGCTCCCCTGCAGGCCGGTCCCCCGCAAGCCGAGCGCACGAAAGGGCGCCCCAAAGGCGCCGGCCCAAGGCGCCCGCTGCGCTTTCCCTCCCGAAGGTGGGCTGCAGGGCCCAAGCGTAAACCCTGAGACAACAACACGCGCACCACGCCGCCACGGGGGACGAGAGGCCGGGCGCCCACCTGCCCGGACACCCTGCATTTCTGGAATCACCGGACGCCTGTGTAAATTTCCGTTCGGCGTGTCATTTGCCAAAGGCCACTCAAGATCAGGGGACAGGATGCCTCCTCTCCAAGGGTCCAGCCAGCCCACCCACTAAAATTACAGGACACAATGCCTCCGTTCCAAGGGCCCTGCCAGCCCACCCACTCAAATTAGGGGAGACAACGCCTCCTCTCCAAGGGTCCAGCCAGCCCACCCACTCAAGATCAGAGGGACAAAATGCCTAACTAAAACACCACAAAACAAAAACACAAAAAACTGGAGAGAGGAAGGAAAGGGTGTCCTCAAAAATAAAAAAGCTAAGCACGTTGACAGCGCTAAGAATAAACTACCAGGAAAAAGAAACCCTACATGTCAGATCATAAAGTACGGAAGGGCAAGCCCGCCGGCAGTCCAGGCCCGGGGGGACCGGGGTCCCCAGCCCTACAGAGCCAACGGCAGCCCGGCTCGGGCGCCCCTCGGAAGCGCGGGGTCCCCGCGGCCGAGTCTGCGCCCCCGGCCGGCCCCGGCTCCCCTCTGCCCACCCTGCGCGCGGGGGCTGGACACGGCCGCGGAGAACCACGGCGGGGCGGGAAGGGGGGCTCCAAAGAGGGTCTGGCGACTCGAGTCGCTCCGTTTCTCGGTGGGCTCAGCGCGCGCCGTGGGGGAAGAGGGGCGGGGGTCCGGGAAGAGGGGACGGGTGGCACTCACGTAGACCGGCAGCGGCCACGGGTAGACGGCGGGCTCGGCCCCCACGGACGACTCCAGCCTGGGCTCCAACTTCTCCCCCATGTCTTCGCGCGCGGCCCCCGCACCAGGCTAGTCTGGCGGTTGGGGGGAGGGGCGGGACGCCCGCCGGCGGGGGCGGGGCGGGCGGGCGGGCGGGAGGCTGAGGGGAGGGGGCCTGGCCTGGACCTCAGCCACCGCCGCCGCCGCCGCCGCCGCCGCCGCGCTCCCGTCTGGCCCCCGGCTCCCTCTTTGTGGTCACAGGCCCGGGACCTCCAGCGCTGCCGCCAACTCGGGCCGGCGTGAGGCGAGCACAATGAGCCGGGGCCGGGCTGAACCACTCACTCGCGGCGCGCGCGCGCCGCCCACCCCGTGGACTCGCCCGCTCCACCTACGCACGCACGCACGCACGCACGCACGCACGTCTTCGGCTGCCCCCGGCCACCCGCACCGGCCCGAAGTCGGGACCCGGGGAGACCCCCTCGGGGCTTGGGGTGGCGGGTTCGACTCCCGCCCTTGACGTACCGTGACACACACACACACACACACACACACACACACACACACACACACACCCAATAATAAGACTATAATTCCTCATTAAATATGACAGCCGGAATCCCGGCTTCTGTTCACAAAAATGCCCTGTATTTAACCTATGCTAGGCACCAGACCCTGGACGCTCAGTACTGGCAAAAAAGGAAATGCCCTGCCCTCATGGCGCTGCCATTTTAATTGGAATAGTAGTGACAATGGTCAAGGGAGAAAATAAAGTGTCATCATCGCCACGGGGATGGTTAATCTCATGTGCGCACTGCGTGGGGCCCCGGCAACCACAAACATTATTCCAGATGTGGCCAGGAAGGTATTTTTCAGAAGAGATGAACACTGAAATTGGTCCACCTTGGGTAAAGGAGATTGTCAATGCCGTGGCGTGGGTGGGCCTCGTCCATCAGCTGAAGGACTGGAGAGAAAAATGAGGTTCCGAAGAAAGAGGGAACTGTTCCTCCAATGGCCTTGGGACATCAGCACTTCCCTGTGTCTCCAGCCCAGAGTCCTGCCCTGACTTGCCTGCCTCACGGTCACATGAGTCAACTCCTTAAAACAAAACTATATATGTAAAAATGCTGAATATATACAAGCCTATTAATTTCTATATGTGTGCATACATATTATATATATGTATACACATATGTTTATATGTGCGTGCGTTTGTAGTATATGTGTAAGTACTATATACAGTATACATACAAGCCTATATATTTGTGTGTATATATTGTATACATGTATGTATGTGCATATATATAGTATACATTTTATAAATGTGAACATGCTGTGTATATACACACACCCATATATTGATATATGGGTGTGTGTAGATATACAGTTTATGTACACTGTATGTATGTATACAGTGTGTATTTATATATAGGTGTGTATATATGTTGTATACCTGTATGTGTATATGTTTCTAGGTGTTACATGTATATATGTATATACTGTTATATACACACTTGCGTATGTATTTATATGTGTATGTACATGCGCATATTTACATATAGGTGTGTATGTGTGTGTATACATTGTATATATGTATATATCTGATATATATGATATATGTACGTGTACATACGATGAATTTATATATACAGTACATATATATTTTTATGCTATATGCTTTTATATGTAGGTGTATATGTGTGTCTATATGTATGTACGTGTACGTATTGCATGTATTATATGTGTATGTATGTATACTGTCTATATACACACCTAAATATCTTTGTATGTGTGTCTATATGTATGACATATATGTACCTAGGTGTGTATATTGCATATGTTATACGTATGTGTGCATACTGTATACATACAAACGATGCATTTTATATGTGTGTATGTATAGTGTCTATGTATGTGGGTATTGTATATGTTATGTGCATATGTGTGTATACATACTGTAGATATACAAACTATGCCTTTTATATGTGTGTATACAGGTAGGTGTGTATTGTATATACTATATGTGTATATGTGTGTATGCATACTGCATAGATACACTGCTGTATATTTTTGTACGCGTGTACATATGTACGTGTGTGTGTATATACACACACACACCCTATGGATTCTGTTTGTCTGGAGAACCCTCACTGATACGGACACTTATGACAATTGAGCACCTGCTCTTTGCCAGCCAGGGAGCCAAAGGCTTGTCCTTGCGGTGTCTCCCTTAAGTGTCACAAGTCCCAGGAGGGAAGGTGATGCGGCTGCTACCAGTTGAGGTGCCTCAGGGTCAGAGAGGTGCACAGGGTGGGGGGCTGGAGCCTGGTGGAGCCCAGGTGGAGTTCTAGCAGCAGTACAGCCTAGCAGTCCCACTTCCCCGGGTGCTTCTCACAAAGACGCCAAGGGAGAGACGGGATCTGAAGGAGGGGATGAGGAAGCTTCCGTGGGTCCGCAAGCCCAGACCAAGGCTGACTCGTCAAGGGTGTTAGAGGTCAGGACTGTGGTTACCCTGGGGGTGGGCTTACACAGAGCCATTCACATTCTGAAAAAGTATCCATTCTGCTCTTGTTTGTATGTTTACCCCCCTCCCCCAAATCTTTTAAAAACAGATTCTCTTGGTTGCTGGGAACACACACGGGGAAGTTGTGTGTGAGGGGGTGTGATCCAGGGGACAGGGAGGATAAGCCCCCCCACTCGTAGGGCCAGGAGTGGCTCAGCTTTCTGAGCTGAGGATGGCCCACGAGGTCCCAGAGAGAAGGGTCCCTGCTCCGTCCCTGCTCTGTGCACCCCATTCCCAGCCTGAGAAGCCCAGAGCCACCCCCCGCAACACACACACACACACACCAGGGAGGAGAGCCAGTCACCCTGGCTCCCAGGCTCTGGCTCCAAGGCTCCCGGCACTAGGAGCTCTTTTCAGCTTTCATGCTCTGTCTGTCTCTCGCCCGCCCTCCCTCCCTCCTCCGCTTCTTCCCCTCCCGCTCCATCTGTCCTCCCCTCCAGCCTGCATTTCTACACAGGATGGCTCACAGACAGCTGCTCCCCGTGCCCACCTGCCACCATTCGATGGATGTCAAAGCAAACCCTGGGGACTTCCCTGGAGGTCCAGTGATTAAGACTCCGAGCTTCCACTGGCAGGGGGCGCGGGTTCGATCCCTGGTCAGGGAAATAAGATCCCACATGCCGCACGGCATGGCCAAGAAAAATAAATGAATAAAAAATAAAGTTATAGTGATGAAACAGCCCTAGTCGTGCAAGGACGGGACGTATAGCTCTATGGTATAGAATAAAGGTCCAGAAACAGATCTATGAGAACTTGATATGACAGAAAGTGGGGAAATTAAGGAGTTTTCAATAAATGGCATTAGGACAATTGCATATCCATGTGGGAAAAAGTAAATTAGAAAAAAAAAAAAAAAGGCAAGCCCTGGTCAGGTGTGACCTTGGGCCCAGGGCCATTGGCACACGTTGTCATGTGGGATGTTCTTCCTTAGACTCCTCCCTCCCCCCTGTGTCACTGTCACTTCCTCCAGAACCTTCCTGGACTCCCCTACACAAGCCCGGGGTGTGCCCTCACCCGCCCTGGATCACCAGAATTCCCATCCCGGCCCACCCTTCCCTGCCAGGTAAAGAACTGTGCATGGTCAATAAGACCATAGAGGTCATTGGCCATTGCTATTGCAGCTGGAATTGTTACTGTGTTTAGATAGGGTGACCAACACCCGCCCCCAGTTTGCCCAGGACCGCTCAGGTTTGAGCGCTGGAACTCTGGGGAAACCCTCAGTCCCGGGGAACCCCAGAAGGCTGATCAGCCTATTTAGGACGGATCTTTCACTTGATCTCCCAACCCCCGAGAGCCAGAAAGGGAATCTCCCCCCTCCTTCCATTGTAACCTTCATTCATCCATCCACTCATCCCTTTATTCAACTCCTTTATTCAGCAAGTATTTATGAAGCATCTACTACACAGCAGACACTCTTCTAGGTGCTGGGGACATAACAGCATCCCTGTCCTCAAAGAGCTCACGTTCTAGCGAGGGCAGCAAACAGTCGACTGAGAAGGTGTGATTTATCACATGGCGATGATGTCTCGGAGACCACTGCAGGGCAGAGGAGGTGGGAGAGGAAAGGGGCAGGTCTAAATGCAGGCGCTGACGGGATTGGGGCAGACCTTGCCCTGGGCCAGGCTGGTTGCTTCAACACAGCTGTCCTCGCCCAGGGCCATCCTGCCCCCGCCTCACCCAGTTCTTCCGTGATGTGTGGGGAAAATCTGTGGTTGTCACAACTGGGGGGGAGGGGCCCCTGGAATCAAAGGGGTGTGGCCAGGGCTGCTGCTAAACCCCACACAGTGCCCAGGAGGGGCCCTCAGCAGAGGATGACCCGCCCCGAATAACCCCAGTGCCGCAGGGGAGACCCTGCACTAATATTATTCAGACCCGCTGGTGCCCCCAGATTCCTGCACAGGCAGGGACTCTAACCGGGTCACCTCTGTATCCCGAGGTGACCTAGAGTGGGGCAGCCAGGAGGGCTGAGATGGGCATCGGGGGTGAAATGACAAATCTCTGTGCCCACTCTCCGCGCCGCACCCCAGGGGCGATGGCCTCTATCTCCTCCCTGTGCAGGTAGCTTTTCCCTGAGCCATTTCTTCTTGTCAAGGTCCCTGTCGCAGGTTGGGTTCCCCAAAGATGACGTTGAGAGCAAGGATTGGAGTGCAGGTGGTTGATGTGAGACGTGCAGCAACAGATACAGCTGCCATAGGGTCCCACAATTCCACTCCTGGGCATAGATCTGGAGAAAACTCTAATTCAAAACTATACACACACCCCTGGGATCTCCTTGGTGCTCCAGTGGTTAAGACTCCGTGCTTCCAGTGCGGGGGGCATGGGTTCCATCTCTGGTCAGGGAACTAAGATCTCACATGCTGTGTGACAAAAAAAAAAAAGAAAGAAAGAAAGAAAAAGAAAGAAAGAGAGAGAGGGAGAGAGAGAAAGAAAGAAAGAAGGGAAGGAAGCAAGGAAGAAAGAAAGGAAGAAAGAAATAAAGGAAGAAAGGAAGAAAGAAAGAAAGGAGGAAAGAAAGGGAGGAAGAAAGGAAGAAAGAAAAAAAAAAGAAAGACAAGATACATGCACCCCAATGTTCATTGCAGCACTATTTACAATAGCCAAGACATGGAAGCTACCTAAATGTCCACTGATGGATGAATGGATAAAGAAGATGTGGTACATATATACAATGGGATATTATCCAGCCATAAAAAGAATGAAATAATGCTATTTGCAGCAATGTGGATGGACCTAGAGATTACCATACTAAGTGAAGTAAGTCAGAAGAGAAAGACACATATCATATGATCTCACTTATATGTGAAATCTAAAATACGACACAAATGAACTCGTCTACGAAACAAAAACAGACTCACAGACATAGAGAACAGACTTGTGGTTGCCAAGGGGGAGAAAGAGTGAGGGAGGGTTGGATTGGGAGTTTGGGGTTAGCAGATGCAAACTATTAAATATAGGATGGATAAACTACAACATCCTACTGTCTAGCACAGGGAACTATATTCAACATCCTGTGATAAGCCATAATGGAAAAGAAAAAAGTTTTACTTATAGGTTCCATCCCTAACTGAGCTGGCCCATCCCCTCCCATGGTTCTAAGTGCAGCCCGAGGCTGCAGACTTCCCACCGTGGTCTTCAGCTCCAGAGCAAGCCACCTGCAAACCACCCACATCTTTCCAGGGGCTGGCAACTCTCCTTTGCTACTGATTCCAAGACACATCCAGATAGCAAAAATGTGACCATGAAAAGAAACTCAGGCATGTTCAAATCAGGGAAATAACATTCTTATCTCTGTTCAGTACTCGCTTAATTTTAGAATAGCTTAGAGTTACAAAAAAGTGGCAAAGATCTGTACAGAGTGTAGAGTGCCGTGGACCCTGACCCAGTAACCCTATCTCCAACACGTTAGTACGTTAGTATGACATGTTTATCCAACTAAGGAACCAAGATGGATACATTGTTATTAACTAAAGTCCACACTTCATTAGCATTTCCCTAGTTTTCCCCTAACATCCTTTTTCTGTCCCAGTCTCCTCTGGGCTGTGACATTTCTCAGATGTCCCTGGGTTTTGATACCTTGAAAGTTTTGAGGAGGACTGGTCAGGTATTTTGTCCCTCAATTTGTTTGTCTGTTTGTTTTCTGATGTTTTCTTATGGTTGGTCTGGAGTTATGGGGTTTGGGGCGGAAGATCCAGACAGAGATAAAAATGCCATTCTCCTCAGGTCACGTCAAGGATACACACCATCAACGGGACTTATGACAAATGATTTTACCCTTGATCACCTGGCCAGTAGCGTCTTTTTTTTTTTTTTTTTTTTTTTTGCTGCGTTGGGTCTTCGTTGCGTGCGGGCTTCTGTAGTTGTGCGTGGGGGCTCAGTAGTTCTGGCTCCCAGGATCTAGAGCGCAGGCTCAGTAGTTGTGGCCCACGGGCTTAGTTGATCTGCGGCACCTGGGATCTTCCCGGACCAGGGCTTGAACCTGTGTCCCCTGCACTGGCAGGCGGATTCTTTTCTTTTCTTCTTTTCTTTTGCAACCAAAACTTTAATCCCAAGGATTCTCACAAAACATATTACAAATGACAGCATGAAAAAAAAAATTGCACAGTAACTCAAAGTTCAGCTCTACAATACTCTTAATCCGGCAGGACATTGGTATCTTGATCATCTCAGATTTCCAAAAAATATTACAAAGAGCTATGTATTCATGTACAGCAATCACAGAGGGGACTTATGACCTAACTCAAAGGTAAACTAACTTCCTTGAAACTTCTTAGATTCTCAACTCCCTGGACAACCTCTTGTCCCGTGTGAAGACTAGTGGAATTTTTAAACCTCTAATCTAGGGTAAGGGTGCGGCTTTCATTTTTACCTGCTGGCTTGTGTTCACAGCACCTTTTAAAGACTGCTTGCTTAACTACAGCTGCATACCATATCCCAGCTACAGAAAGTCTTTTCCATGTTTGCCAGTGTTGTTTCCATAATAGTAAACATCACACTTTAGGTGGGCAGGAGTTAAAGTTTTATTATCAGTCTAGGCAAGACCAAAAATTCAAAGCAAATTCAATTTTGCTTAAGGGAACATTGGAAGGTAACAACTCTTCATATCACATGCCTCATGTGACCCATTTCAAACCATAGAGAATGACACCTTTATGGGTCACTGTCCCAAGAGACAAACAAATGTGAACAACTAAAACATTTAAAAAGTGCACCAAGCTTCAGAAGTCTCAAACCAAACTTGAATTTTCTGTACATACTCCTGTCAAATGAAGTTATTGCCTGTACACCACTCCTCTTGCAAAGTGGTCTTCTATTTCCTTTCATTTGACCTAGATCGGCTAGGAGACCTAGAGAAAGATCGGGACGGCTTGTGATTTCTCTCCTGGGACAGTCATCTCTCTCTTCTCCTATATCTAGAAAGGGACCTGCTCTGGCTGACGGAGAAGGCTCTCCATCTTGGAGATGTGTGGGAGGTGGAGGACTCCTCCTCCGATAATCATCTCGAGGGCGACGACCCCAAGAAGGAGGCGGTCACGATTTCGACTTCTCTTTTCCCCATTCGACAGGTCCACTCTTACTGGGCAGCCACATAGTGTTCTCCCATCTAGTTCTCGGACAGCATCGGCTGCATCTCGGGGATCTTCACATTCAACAAGAGCGAAGCCGGGAGGGCTTTTAGCAACCCACACACTTCAGAGTGGTCCGTAATAGCCTAAATCTCGTTCCAATTCAGCCTTGTTACCACTGTTTGCAAGATTCCCTACATAAACTTTACAGTCCAACGGACAGGAATCACGATGCAAGACCCTCGTGGCCTCCTGTTTTTCACGGGCCACAGGGTGGTCCCGGGCCTCTAGAATCTGGCAGCTGAATCTGCTCGCACAAGCTGTCCTGTGGGGATGCTTTTCCCCCTATGTGTCCAGCCCGGGGCCCCGCGGTCTTGGCCCGGCCTCCCCGGTGAGAGGGTGAACCCCAGCTCCCTGGAGCAGACACTCAGAGCCCTGGTGACCGGACTCACGGCTGACGGGGCTGGAGCGGCGGCTGGACATGTGTGGCCAGCCTGGTGGTGTTTGGCCCCCTCTGCAGTGCCAGTTCCAGCTGAGAAAGAGCCTCCCTGTGTTATTTTCTCCTGGTTGTGTAAGGATCCCCGGTGTCATCTGACAGAAATGTAGATGGTGTGTTCTTTCTCTCTTTTCTCCCTGCTTCCTCTCCTCCCTCTCTCCCTCCCTGTCCCTCTTTCCCTGTTCTGCTCTCCCTCTACCTCTTTCCCTCTCCCTCTCTCTCTCTCCCTCCCTCTCTCTCCATCTGTCTCTCCCTCTCTCCCTCCCTCTCTCTCTTTCCTCTCCCTCTTTCCTCTCCCTCTTCCCTCTCCTCTCCCTCTGTCCCTGCCTCTCTCCCTGTGCCTGTTTCCCTGTCCTTGTTTCCGTGTTCCGCTCTGCCTCTACCTCTGTCTCTCCCTCTCTGGGAGGGAGTGAGGGAGATGGAGAGACGGAGGGAGAGGGAGAGTTGGAGAGAGAGGGAGAAGAGGGAGGAGAAGGAGGGAGGCAGAGGGAGGGAGGGAGAGGTCTCTTCCTCCCTCCCTCTGCCTCTCTCCTCCTCCTCTCCTTCTCTCCCTCACCCTCTCTCCCTCTCCATCCCTCCATCATTTTCCCTCCTGCTCCCTCTCCCTCTCTCCCTCCCAGAGAGGGAGAGACAGAGGGAGAGGGAGAGGGGGGAGAGAGGGACACGGAGAGGGAGGGAGGGAGACAGAGAGGGAAGCAGGCACCCTCTCTCCTTCTCCCTACCTCCTTCTCCGACTCCCCCTCTCCTTCGCTCCCTCCCTCTCCTCTCCCTCTGTCTCTCCCTCTCCCTCCCTCCCTCTAGGAGAGGGAGAGGAAGGGAAAGGGAGAGGGAGAGGGAGAGGGAGAGATGTCTCGCCCTCCCTCCCTCTCCCTTTCCCTTCCTCTCTCCCTCTCCCTCCCTCCTTCTCCCTCTCCCTCCGTCTCTCCCGCTCCCTCCGTCTCTCCCTCTCCCTCCGTCTCTCCCGCTCCCTCATTCCCTCTCAGACAGGGAGAGATGGAGGGAGAGGCAGAGATGAGGGAGAGGAGCAGAGGGAGGGGGGAGAGAGGGAGAGGGAGAGAAGAAGGAGAGAGGGAAAGTGAGGGAGGAAGAGACCTCTCTCTCTCTCCCTCTCTCCCCCCTCTCTCTCCTTCTCCCTCTCCCTCTCCCTTGTCTCTGCCTCTTCCTCCGTCTCTGGGAGGGAGTGAGGGAGATGGAGAGATGGAGGGAGAGGGAGAGGGAGGAGAGGGAGCGAGGGAGTGGGAGAGAGGGAGCGAGAGAGGGATAAAGGGAGGGAGAGAGGGATAGAGGGAGGGAGGGAGAGACGTCTTTGTCTTTCCTTCCCTCCCTCTCTCCCTCTCTCTCCCTCTCCCCCCTCCCTCTCCTGCTCTCTCTCCCTCCACCTCCTTCCCTCTCCAGAGAGGGAGAGGGAGCAGGAGAGGGAGAGAGGGAGGGAGAGAGGGAAAGGGAGAGAGGAAGACACCTCTCTCTCTCTCCCTCCCTCCCCCCTCTCTCTCTCTCTCCCTCTCCCTTGTCTCTGCCTCTTCCTCCGTCTCTGGGAGGGAGTGAGGGAGATGGAGAGACGGAGGGAGAGGGAGAGGGAGGAGAGGGAGCGAGGGAGTGGGAGAGAGGGAGCGAGAGAGGGATAAAGGGAGGGAGAGAGGGATAGAGGGAGGGAGGGAGAGACGACTTTGTCTTTCCTTCCCTCCCTCTATCCCTCTCTCCCTCTCTCTCCCTCTCCCCCCTCCCTCTCCTGCTCTCTCTCCCTCCACCTCCTTCCCTCTCCAGAGACGGAGAGGGAGCAGGAGAGGGAGAGAGGGAGGGAGAGAGGGAAAGGGAGGGAAGAAGACACCTCTCTCTCTCTCCCTCCCTCCCCCCTCTCTCTCCCTCTCCCTCTCCCTTGTCTCTGCCTCTTCCTCTGTCTCTCCATCTTTGGGAGGGAGTGAGGGAGATGGAGAGACGGAGGGAGAGGGAGAGGGAGGAGAGGGAGCGAGGGAGTGGGAGAGAGGGAGCGAGAGAGGGATAAAGGGAGGGAGAGACGGATAGAGGGAGGGAGGGAGAGACGTCTTTGTCTTTCCTTCCCTCCCTCTATCCCTCTCTCCCTCTCCCCCTCTCTCTCCCCCCTCCCTCTCCTGCTCTCTCTCCCTCCACCTCCTTCCCTCTCCAGAGAGGGAGAGGGAGCAGGAGAGGGAGAGAGGGAGGGAGAGAGGGAAAGGGAGGGAGGAAGACACCTCTCTCTCTCTCCCTCCCTTCCCCCTCTCTCTCCCTCTCCCTTGTCTCTGCCTCTTCCTCTGTCTCTCCATCTCTGGGAGGGAGTGAGGGAGATGGAGAGAGGGAGGGAGAGAGGGAGGGAGGGAGGGAGGGAGAGACGCCTTTGTCTTTCCCTCCCTCCCTCTATCCCTCTCCCTCCACCTCCTTCCCTCTCCAGAGAGGGAGACAGAGAAGGAAGCAGGCACCCTCTCCGGAGAGGGAAGGAGGTGGAGGGAGAGGGAGAGGGAGCACGAGAGGGAGAGAGGGAGAGAGGGAGAGGGAATGAGGTATCGGAAGAGCAGAACAGGGAAACAGGGACAGGGAAAGGGGGACAGGGAGAGAGGGAGAGGGAAAGAGGGAGAGGGAGAGAGGCAGAGGGAGAGATGGAGGGAGAGTGAGAGTGAGAAGCAGGGAGGTAGAGGGAGGGAGGGAAGGAGGGAGAGAGGGAGACAGAGAGGGAGAGAGGGAGAAGGGCTGATGGGGGCTCCCTCCCTCTCCCCTCCTCTCCCCACTGCTTTCTCTTTCTTCTGCTTCAACAAACACCAGGCGCCTTTTAGATCAGCCCTGAAGTCAACGTTGATGCTTGGACGGCTTGACCTCCCCGCTGCCTTCCAGCCCGGGACCACAGCTGGGAGATGAAGTCTGCGGGGTCCTGGGCAGCGGCGGCGGGCTGCACAGGCACCTCCTCTGACGCCCAATCTCTCCTCCTTTACGAGGCAGCCGCCAGCTCCCCTCCCTGACTCCCCAAGATTTGGGGCCTTTTTAATATGTGTTGATAATGCCATGAGCTACTATTTAACTTTTCCACGAGGACCCATCTCCCGAAATGCAGTGCTTTTCAGCCTTGGCTGCACTAGAGAACCCCCAGGGAAGGGAGAGACGTCTGTACCTCCCTCCCTCTCCCTCTCCCTCTCCCTCCTCCTCTCCCTCTCCTTCTGGGGTGATGCCCGATGAGCTCAGATTCGCAGATGTTCCCCCCATCTCCTCTCTGTGCCTTGCGTGGGGTCTGGGCCTTCTCACTGTGGCCCGGGTACGGCCTTGACATTCAGACATCGGTTCCTGCAAGGACACTTGCGTTTGGTCCATACCGCGTGTGGCTGCAGTCTGTGCTTCTCCTGTTCAGCATCTTCAGTAGATGGGGGCTGTGCGTGAGCCCTTCATCTTCCCCGCAGACACCACTGGTGCTTGCTCGGCCTCGTGGGTGATGTGGGGGGCATGGGGGACAGTCCTGTGTCCCCACCTTCTTGGGCTGCAGACAGGCCACGTTGGTCCTGTGGTGACTGGGGGCTCCCAGGAGAACCCCACCGCAGAGCCGGAGAGGTGGCCCCAGAGAAGGTGGCGTACGCCTGGGGCCGGGCCTCACCAGCCAGCCCCGGGCCACCTGCAGCAACAGGCGTCTCGCCGTCCAGGGGGCTGGGTGTTCGGGCGCCGTGGGGATGACCTGCTGTCTGCACGGCAGCCGAGTCTGTATTGTTGAGCCCGGGGAGGCCCCTGGGTGGCTCCTGGAGAGCCTGGTCACATTTCTTCCTGCCCTTGGCCTTAGAGCTCATCACAGTTCACGCCGTTTCTGGTTCCAAAAGGACCTGTGTTCATAAAGACCACGTGTTAGGACAGCACCAAAGTGTCTAGAAATCCGGGCCAGGAGGAGGAGGGAGGGGGATTGGCTGTGCCCGCCAGTGGCCTGAGAGCCCTGCCCGCCCTCAGAGACCTGGCCCGGGGCCCGTGGGGAGGGCGTGGCCCACGGTCCCCAGCGCTGGCCGTCTCTGGGTTCCAGGAGAACTGCGCGATCCTCGGGGAGCTGGTAAGGCTGCAGGCTCAGAAGTCCCGCCTGCTGGGGTTCAGCACGCGTGCCGACTCCGTGCTGGAGATGAACATGGCCAAGACCAGCCAGGTGGTGGCCACTTTCCTAGGTAACCCCGCCTCCCCGAGGGTCAGGCGGACCTTGACTGGACGTGGTGCTGCCTGAGACCCGACTGTGTCAGCCCTTGGGGGTCGCCTTCCCCAACCCTTCATTCTGCCTCGAGGGGCGTGGGGTGGGTGGCGGCTGGGAGGCTGCCACAGGGACATAGCCGAACCTCTCCCCTCCGCCCGCAGATGAGCTGGCCCAGAAGCTGAAGCCCCTCGGGGAGCAGGAGCGGCCGTGATCCTGGACCTAAAGAAGGCCAAGTGCCAGAGGCGGGGCCTGCACTTTGACGGGCCCATCAACGTCTAGGACCTGTGCTGCTACATGAACCAGGGGGAGGAGACGCGCTACCACGTGGACCAATACCTGCTCGATGAGTCCTTCCCCATGCAGGTGGTCACGCGCGGGTAGCTGGGCATCTCCCAGGAGCTGCTGGGGCTGACCTTCGACCTGGAGGAGGGTGCCAACGTGTGTCACGGAGATGTGAGGCTCTACACGGTCCGGGACGCGGCCGCGGACAAGGTCATCCATCGGCAAGTTCTACCTGGACCTCTACCCTCGGTGCATGCGTGGGGGAACCTGTCGGCCGTGGGCCAGGGCTCCTCTGTGGAAGCGGGGCCTCACCCGCGTCCCTCCCCAGGGAAGGGAAGTCTGGGCACATGGCCTGCTTTGGCCTGCAGCCGGGCTGCCTGCAGCAGGATGGGAGGCGCCAGATTGCCATCGCGGCCATGGTGGCCAACTTCACCAAGTCTATGCCCAACCCGCCCTCCCTGTTGCAGCATGATGAGCTGGAGACCTACTTCCATGAGTTCTGGCAAGCGATGCACCAGCTCCGCTCCCAGGTGGGTGCGGGCGCGGGGCTGCAGGCAGGGGGCGGGGAGGGCCCGGGCTCTCCCGTGGTTCTCAGGCAGGCCCTCGCCACGGGATTCTTCCGCTGATGTCACCCCGCACGTGGTGACGCCCTCGGTGTCAGTTTCCATCATCAAACCCCACGCACAGGGCGTGTAAGAAAATGGAAGTGGATGTCCTCGAGACTCTGGAGCCTGGAAGCCGCAGATCAAGGAGTCAGGACTGGTTCCCTGCATGTTAAATACGTGTATTCAAGAGTTGCCTTTAAAAAGACAAAAGAAAAGAAAGGAACGTTGCATGCAAGTCTGGTGACAGGCGGTGATGAGAACCAGAGGGTAGGCTCTGGGGCCGGGAGCGCCGTGCCCTGTGAGGCCCTGGGGCTGCTGCCAGTCTCGGTGGAGGCTCAGCAAGTCCCAGGGACTTCCCCACCGGGGGGGCGGGGGTGTCCCCAGCTGAGCGTCTGGGCCCAGGACCCAGTGCTCCTTCAGTCTTCCTGCGGTCAGCCCTTCGTCCTGAGAGCGATGCTCTCACAGGCTGCACCGGAGCGCGTGGGGACACTTTACTGAGCTGTGCAGCCGTCACTACTGCCCTGTTTTGGAACATTTCCCTCACCCCAAAAATGTCCCTCACGCCTTTAGTTATCATTCCCTCCCCTCCCCTGCCCCTGACAACCAGGAACCCACTCTGACTCTGTGGATCTACCTGTTCTGGATGTTCCCCCTCAGTGGGGTCACACCGTGTGCCCTTCTGTGTCTGACTTGTCTCGCTGAGCATCGTGTTCTCAGGGTGCATCCACGTGGCAGCGAGTGTCAGGGCTTCACACCTTTGCGTGGCTGAGGGCCGGAAAAAAGACAAACGACAAGAAAGGCACGTTACCTGCGACTCTGGCGACAGCCGGTGATGAGAACCAGAGGGAAGGCTCTGGGGCCGGGAGCGCCGCGCCCTGTGAGGCCCTGGGGCTGCTGCCAGTCTCGGTGGAGGCTCAGCAAGTCCCAGGGACTTCCCCACCGGGGGGGCGGGGGTGTCCCCAGCTGAGCGTCTGGGCCCAGGACCCAGTGCTCCTTCAGTCTTCCTGCGGTCAGCCCTTCGTCCTGAGAGCGATGCTCTCACAGGCTGCACCGGAGCGCGTGGGGACACTTTACTGAGCTGTGCAGCCGTCACTACTGCCCTGTTTTGGAACATTTCCCTCACCCCAAAAATGTCCGTCACGCCCTTAGTTATCATTCCCTCCCCGCCCCCTGCCCCTAACAACCAGGAACCCACTCTGACTCTGTGGATCTACCTGTTCTGGATGTTCCCCCTCAGTGGGGTCACACCCTGTGTGCCCTTCTGTGTCTGACTTGTCTCGCTGAGCATCGTGTTCTCAGGGTGCATCCACGTGGCAGCGAGTGTCAGGGCTTCACACCTTTGCGTGGCTGAGGGCCGGAAAAAAGACAAACGACAAGAAAGGCACGTTACCTGCGACTCTGGCGACAGCCGGTGATGAGAACCAGAGGGAAGGCTCTGGGGCCGGGAGCGCCGCGCCCTGTGAAGCCCTGGCGTTGCTGCCAGTCTCGGTGGGGCACGGGCAGCGCCGTCCCCCAGAGCTGCTGGCCAACTCATCAAGTCCCGGCTGGCCAACCCCGGTGCGGTCGGGCCGAGGGAAAGGAAAGGGGCTCCCGGACCGCCCGGCTGGAAAGCGCGGCCTGCACACAGTGCCAGCCCCCCGTCTCCTTCCTCCCGCCCTCCAGGCCTCTTCAACCTGCGCCAGATCGTCCTGGCCAAGGTGGACAAGGCCCTGCACACGCAGACGCCCGCGGACCCGGCCCAGGAGAATGCCCGCCTCTGCCAGGAGGTCCTCGGGGTCCCAGCCACGCCAGGTAGCCAAGTGCACGCCGGGCCCACCTTAGCGGTCGCTTGGCGGCTACTGCCCAGGTCAAGAGGATCCTCTGGTGGTGTGTGAAGGGGGACCGACTGACGGGCTCTGGCCGAGGCCCGCTGACCTCTGGCCTCTTCCTGCCTCGGTTCCTGGGCTGGTCCCTCCAGCTGTGGCCCGCGGAGTCCGAGGGTGGGGTGGGCGTATCTGCACGTGCTTTCTGGAGAGCCTGGAAGAGGCAGGAGAGGGCTTCATACCCCGGACGGAACGCGTCGACGAGGTTTGCCCGTGCGTGTCGGTGCGGAGACGCAGTTCACTCCCTCGTGAGCGCTTGAACCCGCGCTCTCCCCGTGCTGGAAGGTGAGCCCTGACTCATCCCTCGGAGCCTCGGGCAGCTGACCTTGTAAGAGGCTTCGGGGTGAACCCTCGTGAGCTTCAGCAGAAAGTCGGCAAAAATTTATTTGTGTCCCTCCACTGAGTTGCCCGCAAGGTCCCCGTTTTCTAGAAGTGTTGGGCCAATACTCCCTCTAGTGGCAGGGGACTCAGACAGGGCTGCTTTGAGGCCCCCTCTCTGGGGAAGGGGCACGGAGCGGCCAGGGGGCCGGGCAGGAGCTTCTCCGCGTGTGTCCCAGGGACCCACCTGCTTGCGACCTTCGGCCACCTGGCAGGAAGCTACGACGCCCAGTCCTATGGCTACCTGTGCAGCGAGGTGTACTCCGCGGACACGTTCCACACACGTTTCAAGCGGGAGGGCGTCCTGAGTGGCAAGGTGAGAGGCCAGCCTGCCATGCAGACCAACACGGAGGTCCTTGGCCTGGGCCTAGATGCTTGTGCCGCCCGCCTGGGCCTGCCAGGCTCTGAGGGCCCTGCCCTGGACCCCCTGCTCCCCTGCCCTTTCTTGAGTCACAGCAGAGGTGGCCACACCCACACCCTCAGTGAAGGGGGTGCTCCACCCTCCTGCAGCCCCACCCCCTCTCGTCAGGTTGCCATGGACTACAGAAGCTGCATTCTGAGGCCAGGGGGCTCCGAGGATGCCAAGGGCATGGTGAAGCTCTTCCTGGGTTGTGACCCCACGCAGGACGCCTTCCTCCTGAGCAAAGGGCTGCAGGTTGAGGGCTGCAAGCCGCCGGCCTGCTGAAGGCACGGGGTTTTGCCCACCCAGGCGGGCCGGGTGCCTTAGCGCCCCGTCGGGGCGGGGGAGGGGCCGCGTGTCCTCCCAGCCCCTGAGTCCCCGGCGGCCGGCCTAGGCCAAAAGTCTCCACCTGGAAGTGTCTGGAGAGCCTGGCATCAAGGCTCCCCCTTGTTGCACTAATGCAATCCCTTCCTGGGGAGCTTTCCTGGTAACAAAACGGTTCTTTGAAAACGCAGCCGTTAATAAAAAGACTCTACTCCTGGTCTCTGCCTGCCGTCCCTTCCACCACAGGAGTGGCATGGGGGCCGTCACACTGGGGGGAGTTCTGACCTTGGTCGGGGATCAGCCCTGGGGCCGTGGTGACGCGTCTGGGTCACTGGGAGATGGCTGAGCTGTGGGGTGAGTTCAGACGGGGATGGTGCCCCGCACCCCGGCCGGGCAGGCTCTCCAGTGAGGGGGTGTCAGTTTCCTGCCAGCCTCTCGCCCGTCACTGTTTGGCATCTCGGGGGCTGTGATTGGCTGGAGCTGGTTCTGGCGGTGGGCACAGCTGTGGGAAGCCCGGCTGTGGCTGTCCCTGTCCCCGTGTCCTGTCCTCCTGCTCAAGGCCGGCCGGCTGGCTCCCTCTGATCATCGGCAGCTGCTGAAGTCTGGACCACAGCAGGGGGCTGCCTTCCTGGGTCCTAGCGATTCTTCCCAAAGGCCTTAGGGATGTGTTTTGGTGGCAGTAGGAATTCAGAGAGGGTGCTGCACCACTGGAGCGGTAGGGTGGCTCTGGACCGTCCCGTGTGTCCTTCCCGGGCCTTTGAGCTCCTCGGGAGCCCTGCCTCCGGCCCTTCGCCCCCACAAAGGACGCCAGGCAGCGGAGCGAGCGCGCGGGCGGCGCCCCGACCTTCTCCCCGTGGCCCAGGCGGGCAGGCGGTGCCACGCTCTGTCCTCCCCTCAGCCTGCCCGCCCGTTCTCACCCGCCCTAGGGCAGTCGGTTGTGGACCAGGCTGTGGTGTCTGCCCTTCTGCAGCCCCGGCTCAGCTCCCTGCACCCACTTCGGTGCCTTCTGTGTTCTGGGCTGGTCGCAGGCCCAGAGCCGGTGGGCAGGCACCCCGTGGCCGGGAGGGCTGTTCGTGTGAATTCCCTGGGGCTTGAAAAGGAGCACAGCCGGCCTTCCATCAGGCACCTCTCGATGGATATGGAAGGGGCGTGTCGGGGCCTGGGGGCTGCTCGTCTTCCTGTGCACCGAGCCCCCAGGTGGTCCCCGTGCAAAATCCAGGTGTGGCGTTGGCACCCCAGCCGTGTGCCGGGCAGTCCATGGCGGGCGACACAAGCCTCGGGCTGGTGGGCCACAGGGTTCCTGAGCGGCAGGTCAGGACTGAGAGGGTGAGGCCTTTCCCCGGGTCCAGGGCCCAGGCTGATGCCGGCTGGAGGCCCCTCCGCTCACCGCCCGCAACCCCCAGCCCCTGCCCTCACGTGAGCCCCCAGGGCTGAGCTCAGGTGTTGGATGCCCAGGCTCCCCGGTAGCCCAGCCCGTTCCCAGTCCTCCGTGGTCACTGAAGGGCTTGGAAGCGGGTTGCCCCACAGAGACTGCTGTTCTCCGAGCCCTGGGCAGGGGGCAGGGAGGACGGGCACAGGGCCCTGCAGGGGTGTGGTCGCCGGGGCAGCCGGAGCAGCTCCACACAGTAAGTAAGAGCACCTCACCAAAAAACAGTGCGTTTCTCCAGCCGCCCCGGGACCTGAGCTCAGGTCCTGGGGCAGGAAGGGGCAGCACTGCAGCTGTTAGCTGTCACTGGGGGTCGACTGTGGCCCGGTGCCACCTCTTAGATCGTCCCCCGTCCCCTTCCGGGGTTGCGACCGGACCCCTGCCAATCGGGTTCTCACTCCTCCCCATCCCCTACGCCGGCTCCACGAAGGTGGAAGGAACACATTTTTAAAAAGGCTGGAGCCTGGGCTTCCCTGCTGGCGCAGTGGTTAAGAATCCGCCTGCCAATGCAGGGGACAAGGGTTCAAGCCCTGGTCCGGGAAGTTCCCACACGCCGCGGAGCAATGAAGCCCGTGCGCCACAACTACTGAGCCTGCGCTCTAGAGCCCAAAAGCCACAACTACTGAGTCCTCGTGCCCCAACTACTGAAGCCCGCGCGCCTAGAGCCCGTGCTCCGCAACAAGAGAAGCCACCGCAATGAGAAGCCCACGCACCGCAACGAAGAGTAGACCCCGCTCACCGCAACTGGAGAAAGCACACACGCAGCAAGGAAGACCCAACGCAGCCAAAAATAAATAAATTAAATAAATAAATAAATTTTTAAAAATCATATTAAATACCTATCAATGAGATTTTAAGAAATAGTCAGGACCAGAGCCTCCCATCAAGCCTCTTAGATAGCCTCAACCACCAGAGGGCAGACAGCAGAAGCAAGAGAAACTACAATCCTGCAGCCTGTGGACCAAAAACCACAGTGACAGAAAGATAGAGAAGATGAAAAGGCAGAGGGCCATGTACCAGATGAAGGAACAAGAAAAAACCCCAGAAAAACAACTAAATGAAGTGGAGATAGGCAACCTTCCAGAAAAAGAATTCAGAATAATGATAGTGAAGACGATCCAGGACCTCGGAATAAGAATGGAGGCAAAGATTGAGAAGATGCAAGAAATGGTTAACAAAGACCTAGAAGAATTAAAGAACAAACAAACAGAGATGACCAATACAATAACCGAAATGAAAACTACACTAGAAGGAATCAATAGCAGAATAACTGAGGCAGAAGAACGGATAAGTGACCTGGAAGACAGAATGGTGGAATTCACTGCTGCGGAACAGACTAAAGAAAAAAGAATGAAACGAAACGAAGACAGCCTAAGAGACCTCTGGGACAACATTAAACGCAACAACATTCGCATTATAGGGGTCCCAGAAGGAGAAGAGAGAGAGAAAGGACCAGAGAAAATATTTGAAGAGATTATAGTCGAAAACTTCCCTAACATGGGAAAGGAAATAGCCACCCAAGTCCAGGAAGCGCAGAGAGTCCCATACAGAATAAACCCAAGGAGAAACACGCCGAGACACATAGTAATCAAAGTGGCAAAAATCAAAGACCAAGAAAAATTATTGAAAGCAGCAAGGGAAAAACGACAAATAACATACAAGGGAACTCCCATAAGGTTAACAGCTGATTTCTCAGCAGAAACTCTGCAAGCCAGAAGGGAGTGGCATGATATACTTAAAGTGATGAAAGGGAAGAACCTACCACCAAGATTACTCTACCCAGCAAGGATCTCATTTAGCTTTGATGGAGAAATCAAAAGCTTTACAGACAAGCAAAAGCTAAGAGAATTCAGCACCACCAAACCAGCTCTACAACAAATGCTAAAGGAACTTCTCTAAGTGGGAAACACAAGAGAAGAAAAGGACCTACAAAAACAAACCCAAAACAATTAAGAAAATGGTCATAGGAACATACATATCGATAATTACCTTAAACGTGAATGGATTAAATGCCCCAACCAAAAGACATAGACTGGCTGAATGGATACAAAAACAAGACCCATATATATGCTGTCTACAAGAGACCCACTTTAGACCTAGGGACACATACAGACTGAAAGTAAGGGGATGGAAAAAGATATTCCATGCAAATGGAAATCAAAAGAAAGCTGGAGTAGCTATACTCGTATCAGATAAAATAGACTTTAAAATAAAGAATGTTACAAGAGACAAGGAAGGACACTACATAATGATCCAGGGATCAATCCAAGAAGAAGATATAACAATTATAAATATATATGCACCCAACATAGGAGCACCTCAATACATAAGGCAACTGCTAACAGCTATAAAAGAGGAAATCGACAGTAACACAGTAATAGTGGGGGACTTTAACACCTCACTTACACCAATGGACAGATCATCCAAAATGAAAATAAATAAGGAAACAGAAGCTTTAAATGACACAATAGACCAGATAGATTTAATTGATATATATAGGACATTCCACCCAAAAACAGCAGATTACACGTTCTTCTCAAGTGCGCACGGAACGTTCTCCAGGATAGATCACATCTTGGGTCACAAATCAAGCCTCAGTAAATTTAAGAAAATTGAAATCATATCAAGCATCTTTTCTGACCACAACGCTATGAGATTAGAAATGAATTACAGGGAAAAAAACGTAAAAAAGACAAACACATGGAGGCTAAACAATACGTTACTAAATAACCAAGAGATCACTGAAGAAATCAAAGAGGAAACAAAAAAATACCTAGAGACAAATGACAATGAAAACACGACGACCCAAAACCTATGGGATGCAGCAAAAGCAGTTCTAAGAGGGAAGTTTATAGCTATACAAGCCTACCTAAAGAAACAAGAAAAATCTCAAGTAAACAATCTAACCTTACACCTAAAGAAACTAGAGAAAGAAGAACAAACAAAACCCAAAGTTAGCAGAAGGAAAGAAATCTTAAAGATCAGAGCAGAAATAAACGAAATAGAAACAAAGACAACAATAGCAAAGATCAATAAAACTAAAAGTTGGTTCTTTGAGAAGATAAACAAAATGGATAAGCCATTAGCCAGACTCATCAAGAAAAAGAGGGAGAGGACTCAAATCAATAAAATCAGAAATGAAAAAGGAGAAGTTACAACAGACACCGCAGAAATACAAAGCATCCTAAGAGACTACTACAAGCAACTTTATGCCAATAAAATGGACAACCTGGAAGAAATGGACAAATTCTTAGAAAGGTATAACCTTCCAAGACTGAACCAGGAAGAAACAGAAAATATGAACAGACCAATCACAAGTCATGAAATTGAAACTGTGATTAAAAATCTTCCAACAAACAAAAGTCCAGGACCAGATGGCTTCACAGGTGAATTCTATCAAACATTTAGAGAAGAGCTAACACCCATCCTTCTCAAACTCTTCCAAAAAATTGCAGAGGAAGGAACACTCCCAAACTCATTCTGTGAGGCCACCATCACCCTGATACCAAAACCAGACAAAGACACTACAAAAAAAGAAAATTACAGACCAATATCACTGATGAATATAGATGCAAAAATCCTCAACAAAATACTAGCAAACAGAATCCAACCACACATTAAAAGGATCATACACCACGATCAAGTGGGATTTATCCCAGGGATGCAAGGATTCTTCAACATACGCAAATCAATCAATGTGATACACCATATTACCAAATTGAAGAATAAAAACCATATGATCATCTCAATAGATGCAGAAAAAGCTTTTGACAAAATTCAACACCCATTTCTGATAAAAACTCTCCAGAAAGTGGGCATAGAGGGAACCTACCTCAACATAATAAAGGCCATATATGACAAACCCACAGCAAACATCATTCTCAATGGTGAAAAACTGAAAGCATTTCCTCTAAGATCAGGAACGAGACAAGGATGTCCACTCTCACCACTATTATTCAACATAGTTCTGGAAGTCCTAGCCACGGCAATCAGAGAAGAAAAAGAAATAAAAGGACTACAAATTGGAAAAGAAGAAGTAAAACTGTCACTGGTTGCGGATGACATGATACTATACATAGAGAATCCTAAAACTGCCACCAGAAAACTGCTAGAGCTAATCAATGAATATGGTAAAGTTGCAGGATACAAAATTAATGCACAGAAATCTCTTGCATTCCTATACACTAATGATGAAAAATCTGAAAGAGAAATTAAGGAAACACTCCCATTTACCATTGCAACAAAAAGAATAAAATACCTAGGAATAAACCGACCTAGGGAGACAAAAGACCTGTATGCAGAAAACTATAAGACACTGATGAAAGAAATTAAAGATGATACCAACAGATGGAGAGATATACCATGTTCTTGGATTGGAAGAATCAACATTGTGAAAATGAGTATACTACCCAAAGCAATCTACAGATTCAATGCAATCCCTATCAAATTACCAATGGCATTGTTTACGGAGCTAGAACAAATCCTCTTAAAATTTGTATGGAGACACAAAAGACCCCGAATAGCCAAAGCAGTCTTGAGGGAAAAACATGGAGCTGGAGGAATCAGACTCCCTGACTTCAGACTATACTACAAAGCTACAGTAATCAAGACAATATGGTACTGGCACAAAAACAGAAACATAGATCAATGGAACAAGATAGAAAGCCCAGAGATTAACCCACGCACCTATGGTCAACTAATCTACGACAAAGGAGGCAAAGATATACAATGGAGAAAAGACAGTCTCTTCAATAAGTGGTGCTGGGAAAACTGGACAGCTACATGTAAAAGAATGAAATTAGAATACTCCCTAACACCATACACAAAAATAAACTCAAAATGGATTAGAGACCTAAATATAAGAGTGGACACTATAAAACTCTTAGAGGAAAACATAGGAAGAACACTCTCTGACATAAATCACAGCAAGACCTTTTTTGATCCACCTCCTAGAGTAATGGAAATAAAAACAAAAATAAACAAGTGGGACCTAACGAAACTGCAAAGCTTTTGCACAGCAAAGGAAACCATAAACAAGACGAAAAGACAACCCTCAGAATGGGAGAAAATATTTGCAAATGAATCAACGGACAAAGGATTAATCTCCAAAATATATAAACAGCTCATTCAGCTCAATATTAAAGAAACAAACACCCCAATCCAAAAATGGGCAGAAGACCTAACCAGACATTTCTCCAAAGAAGACATACAGACGGCCACGAAGCACATGAAAAGATGCTCAACATCACTAATTATTAGAGAAATGCAAATCAAAACTACAATGAGGTATCACCTCACTCCTGTTAGAATGGGCATCATCAGAAAATCTACAAACAACAAATGCTGGAGAGGGTGTGGAGAAAAGGGAACCCTCTTGCACTGTTGGTGGGAATGTAAATTGATACAGCTACTATGGAGAACAATATGGAGGTTCCTTAAAAAACTAAAAATAGAATTACCATATGACCCAGCAATCCCACTACTGGGCATATACCCAGAGAAAACCGTAATTCAAAAAGACACATGCACCCGAATGTTCATTGCAGCACTATTTACAATAGCCAGGTCATGGAAGCAACCTAAATGCCCATCGACAGACAAATGGATAAAGAAGTTGTGGTACATATATACAATGGAATATTACTCAGCCATAAAAAGGAACGAAATTGAGTCATTTGTTGAGACGTGGATGGATCTAGAGACTGTCATACAGAGTGAAGTAAGTCAGAAAGAGAAAAACAAATATCGTATATTAATGCATGTATGTGGAACCTAGAAAAATGGTACAGATGAGCCAGTTTGCAGGGCAGAAGTTGAGACACAGATGTAGAGAATGGACATATGGACACCAAGGGGGGAAAACTGCGGTGGGGTGGGGATGGTGGTGTGCTGAATTGGGCGATTGGGATTGACATGTATACACTGATGTGTATAAAATTGATGCCTAATAAGAACCTGCAGTATAAACAAACAAACAAAACAACTAATACTAAACTTTCATTGGGTTATTTGTATGGAAATATGTTAATAGAAATGTTTCAGACATTACATGAAATTTCTAAAAATCTTATATTTGTATGTGTATGGAAATATGTATGGAAATATGTTAATAGAAATGTTTCAGACATTACATGAAATTGCTAAAAATCTTATATGTTCTGGTATAATGTTATATGTAATAATCCTAGTTATTACTTTAAAATGTATATCTCAGAAATAACTAATTTTCTTGTCAACTGCATTATTATGAACTTTCATCAAATCTTTAACCGTGGTCATTTTTAAGTAGAAAAAAAAAAAAAAGAAAGAAATAGTCAGTTAGTTAGTTAATTGTGCCGGGTCTTAGTTGCCACAGGCCAGCTCCTTAGTTGTGGTAATGAGATATTTTATATTCTTTTTTGTTCCTGAACAAAGGCCTCAGAATCCAGTATTTACTTGATAATGCTCACAGCATAGCTCAGCACGGAATAGCCACATTGTTTTTCTTTGGCTGCTATGTACCAAACAGCCTTTTGTACTGTTTTACCAAATGCATGTATTTAACACCTGTTTTAAAAAACATAGTGAGATCTCAAAAACTTGAAATTGACTAAAGTAAGATTCTCTCTGTAGTACTACTTATTTGACCAGCACCACCTGATAACACCGGTGTGGTGCACCGAGCCTTACTCTAGCATATCGGGATACACCCCGTTTCGACAAGTGTTCATCCTCCAAGTCCCCAAGGCCTCTCACACAATGCCAGTGAAACTGCTTCCTGCTTGGGAAAGAGTGCCCCAGTTCGTTTCTTTAGAAGCTTGAAGGCTATGTAAGCCCTCCAAAAGGTTAGAGGGCAAAGAACAACTCTAAAACTGGCACATTTGTTTAAAGAAAAAGACTTGTCAATATTACAAGAGCCAGCTTGCTTTCACTTGTGACACGTTTTCTTAGGAGGCAAGGGATGTGGCCATGTGACTTGGACAAGCTGTTTCCCTCTGTCTCAGTGTCCCACCTGTGAGTGGGTAGTCTGACGAAGCTTAATGACAGACATCTGAATAACGATCATGAACAGTGGCATCTAATTTCCAAAATAAAAACAGGAGAATGAGTATGTCTTTCACAACAGGACGTCAAGTCTACCTCAAAGATATTGGTAGCCTTGAGTCCACTGCTTCTCACTGAGTGCAACTGTGCCCCCCAGGGGACATCTGGAGAAGTCTGAAGGTGATTTTGGCTGTCACGACTGGGAGGAGAGAGAGGGAATGTTACGGGCACCTAGTGAGTAAGAGGTCGGGACCTTGCTAAACACTCTACGATGCACAGGACTCACACACCACAGCAAAGGTTTATCTGGCCCCAAAAGTCAATGCCTTGGTTGAGAAACCCTGCCTTAGAGCAAACCACGGATACTCATCTTTAGCAGGTAACAGGGCATTTACTACCCACCTGTAAACCTACAGACTTCCCGACTTACACAGCTAATCCTGTGGCAGGAATGAAATAGAGAGCGTGTGACCATCTGGTAGTACCTAGGTTTGCCCCTCAAGTCACATGAGACAGTGCTGGAGACTGACATTTTCTATATTGGAGGTCTCTGGCAAGCCACCAGTTTTCTAACCTAAAAAGTCTAAGCAGCATTGTTACAATACACATAATAACACGACAATTCTGCTTTTATAGAGAAATTCGATGTGGGAAAGGAGCTTATCTGACATCAGAAGCAAATGCTTTGAACACATCACATCTGCTGGTTCGACTGTCAAATCTTGACAGCTGGAGACGTAGGAAGGTAGACAGGAGAGAACAGACCAAAGTTACGGGCCTGCTGAGTCCTCGGGGCTAACCATAATACACTTCGTACTGCCCTGGGTCCAGGGGTGTGTTCTAACACCCTCTCAGTCACTTACGGTCCATAGACAGACCAAGTATAAATTCACAATTACCAGCAAGTGTACCAAAAAAAGGCAGAGTTAAGAAACTTAAATGCGAGCCCTACCTGGTCTTTTTCTTCTTCATCGACAGAATCATCCGATTTTGCTTTTTCAGGGTCTTCCTCAGGTTTCCGTTTGGCAGGCCTGTCACACACACACACACAGTAAAGCCAACTGTTAGCTCACCAGACCCTAGACCTCCAGTGGGCACGAAACAACTCATATTCCTCCCTACCAAGAGTACCCTCTCTTTGGAAAGATTCAGGGCATGGTCCCCTCTTCCCTCTGAGAAGCCCTTTTTGCCAGGACATTAAAAGAAGCTTCGAGCTTAATGTTTCTTTGGATGACAGGTTTAGAATACCACCATTTTGCAAACCTTAAGAAATAATGGATCTAGACTTTGATCAATGGCTGCTACAATCACCGAAGAGACATTACATGCCTCTGATGGACAGCCCCATGCTGTCAATGAAGTCTCACAAAATAAAGCTGGAATCTGATCAAGACTCTAGACCTAACTACCAGTTTACAGAAAACTGGAGGCAAGGGAACACATTAACCACCAAAACGATGCAGTCAGCCAGACCTAGACGCTATTAGAAAAAAAGACCTATTTTCTTTAAATCAATGGCAAGAAGATAAGGAATCTATCACTCGAAAGGCTTAAGGAGCAAATCAACCAAACTCTGTTACACAAGGGGAAGAATGAACACTGCTATATATTTGTTAGTAAGGAACTGTTACACTTTATAAGGCCTGTTTTGTCTTCTTCAAAAGACTGTTTGCTAGATGTTAGCAATTATGGCAAAATATGAATAAAAAACTTGTCAGAGAAAGAGACCTTGTCATCTAGAAATACAGTAGGTGTGGATAAGATGACATGTCCGATTTGTTTCAAAGTAATCCAACTGGGAGGAGATGGGTGGGTATGGAGCTGTAATCCATTTGGAACAATTTTCACTTGGAGCATGTGGGGGTATAGATGAAACAACAGCCAGGAGATGTTAACTGTTGACACTGGGTGATAGGTACACAGGGGTTCATTTTACTATCCTTGGTAATTCTGTGCATGTACATTTGAAGTTGCCTATGTGAAGAGTAAAAATGGATGAGATCTTCAGAAATGCTGTTCACGAATGTCTAATAACAGAATATCAAAAGGAAAACCGAAGCAATGTGGAAGTCAGAATTACTAAGTTACATCCTACTAATTTATATGTGTTTTACCAAAAACCGTTGGCCCCTAAAATGGGGGCTGTCCATTCATTATATACTGACCTCCTTGTGAAATGAGATGTGATGGTGGTCTGCCTGGCAGTTTGCCTTCTAATCCTGGGGCTAGATGAGACTTCAGCTGCTTAAAGAAAAAGAAACAAAAAAGCCACTATGAATAAAGAGTTCACAGCCAAGGTACAGTTCTTCAGCATTACCAAGCTGGTGCAGAGACCAGGTTCTGAGGATTAAGTAACCTTCTCTTCTTATTCTCAGCAACCACCATCTTGATAAACTCATCAAATTAGCACCTGCCAGTCTGCTGGGCCATTTCAACACAAGCTCTTGTATGAGGGGCCCAACCCTGAGACGCACAAGGAAACAGAGCCTCCGTTTATTTCGTCAAAAGATGAAGTGGCCAAGCACCTGACCTGAGCTCAAGTCCCATGCTCTTTTTTTAAAAATTCCAGAAGAGTTACTCTGACTACAAGTGGGGAAGGAGTCTAAGAATAAATGTTTAGCTTAAACAGGCATGTAACTTACAAGTCATAGATATCAGCAGCTCCTGTTATCTTATACCTCATAAATTCAACCGCATTTGGGGATCTAATGCTCTATAACTTGGTTGAAGACAAAAATTTAAAGTATATATCTAAGCTAGTTAGACGTATACACAAGAGGGAATTCCACGGCGGTCCAGTGGTTAAGACTCGGCACTCTCACTGCCAAGGGCCGGGGTTCGATCCCTGGTTGGAGAACTAAGATGGTACAAGCCGAGCAACACAGCCATCCCCCCACCAAAAAAAAGGATACACAAAAAACAAGTACTGCCGGTGGAGGGGTTGTGTGTGGGGGGAACAGACAGACCCTATGGCGCCAAGTCTGTCCTCCCCTTAGGTGGCACCAGATTCCAACGAGGTCAAACGAGTCAAGCGCTCTTACAGTTTGTTTCTCCATCGGACTTGCTTCTCCTGGGCATGCAAAGTTTGGAAACAGGTTTGGGGGACTTGTTTTTCTCTGCTATTTCCACTCTGCGCTCCTCACCACTTGTCTGGCTCCCGTTTTCTAGACAGCCGTTCACTTCCCAACTGAAAGCATGAGCTCTGTTCTCCAAGGACAAATCTTTATTTAAAAGGGATCTGCCTTGAGCCAGGTAGCCCTCCTACAGCAGGAAAGGATCATTTAAGTAGCAGTGACTGTAAACAAGGGGCCATGAGAGAATAAGGAAACACAGGCGCTTCCTTCATAACTATCAGGGAACAGGGAGAGGTGGGATTATTCTGCCTCCCTGGTCACAGACAAGTTACATGGGAGGAAACGTTTTCTAGCCGCCGGGATGCTGACGACTTACCTCTGATAATTCTTCTCTATGTAGTTTGGTTTTCAAGTCACACAACTGATTCTTTATTTCTGTCTGCAGAAATCCACGCAAGAGATTCCGTTTCTCCTTCATGCATTCCTAAGGGAAGGACAGAGGTTTACAAGTCTCCACATTCCCAAGGTAGGAACCAATGGACTAATACACAAATAGTTACACTGCCTGGTCACATAACAATGACTGAATGGCAGGCAATGCTGAGTCGGCCAAAAAGAAAACTAAATATTCGCAAGACATGTTCCTGATGTTTCCGTTAAGATCATATCACACACCATCTCCAGAGTGGTGACAAATGGAAAGATTAGAGGTGAAACAGACACATAATAGAGTACTAGAACAAAACTGATTTGGAAAAACAGTGTGACCAGGACAAGTTATAATCCAGACTTGATGGTACGGAACCCAGACTGGGAAACTCGATGAGTTACCAAAAGCTAACCCATAATAGCCTATTAGTACAGCACATTAGACAGAAACATCCACGTCATCCTCAACTTTAGGGAAAAGAGAGCCAATTCCACTTAATTTTGTTTTTATGAACTACATAGTATCTGTCAAATGGTCACATTTGATCATATATTTTGTTAAGGTGGAGATTACCTTACCTTTTCTGTTAACTATCTCTTTCCAAATCTTTGAGCCTGGGGGAAGAACAGGGAAGAAACAAACGCTTGTTCAGCAACATTGTCTACCTGTAAGAATGCCACACTTTAAAGAACTTTGGAAATAAGTTGAACATGAATGTTAGAAAAAAATACAATGGTTTTTCCCTCCCCCAGTGTCTAGAATGCCCTACTGTAATGCCTGCACGTTAAGAAGTTATTTTCAATATGAATGAGGTCCCCCTTTTGGGGGGTGGTTTTCTGATGGTGGTAAGAGATGATATAGGAGATTATCTTCCGATAATATAGGGAAATCTATCTAAAGTAATTATTCAGTACTTGCCTGATAAGTCAAATTTGAAATTCTTCCATTTCACTGAATTCTTTCCTTCTTTCAACTTTTAATTAATAGAGTAAATTACATGATCCCATCACTCTCTTCAAGACAGTCTATAAATAACCTTAAATGTCATAAGTCGGAATTCATTACAGAAATTCACCCGTCATTTTCCAGTAAAGGAAAGCAGCAATTCAAATACAAGCAGTAATACTGTAGTGTATCAATTTGTTGCAGAGAAAAATGTTTATTTAAAAATTTCAAAATACTTTGTATACCAGCCCTCACTAAAAGTATTTTTTAACTGTACTGACATGGACCTGAACCCTTAAGAATTCATCTTTTTCCTCATTATATTTTGTAACCTGACATGCTTTGAAAATAGGCATATATTTTTTAAGTTACAAAACTATTTCAACTCAAAGAATTGTTTAACTTAGGCAAAAAGAAGAGATTAACAATATTATACTCAAACAATTTGCTTCCAATAGATAGAACTGAAGGGGGTATAAAATGACATTCCTCAAGTCTTCTGGATTTTATTTACTCATTGTAATGTACAAAGAGACCCAGGTCCCACCAGGTTAGGGACGTTGCTTCTATGATTTATCTTCTAAAGACAATGGATGAGCAAACCCACCTCCCCTTTAGCCCTGGTTAGCATCAGTCCCAGTGAACCTTCATTTCTCTTTCCTATCTAAATCAAGCTATTCCTCTATAATAACCCATTCTGAATAATGATTATTGAGATTTAAATAACAGCTTTCCAAAAACAACTCTATAGCAATTTATTCCAAATTAGCCCAATCTACAGTTTCTTCTTCATTTTAAGTGAAAAAGTAAAGAATAAAAACATTAGCTAATTTTTAACACATCATTTATCAATGATTCAAGTTGAAAACTGCTTCAACTTTAGCATCTCATGGGTACAAACGGATAAGGAATTTTATGCTAGAAGATTTGGTTGGATACCTGAAGATGTGGTTTATTTATGAGAGTTTTTGTGTTGTGTGTTGATAGATTTAACAACTAAAGAGATTTTGAACATCTTGGGGAGTACTCAATGACTGTCTAATTGTTTCTGTAACTTAGAATGTTTTTCAAGCGCACATGATATAAAAAGTATTATATTATAAAAGTAATATAATTTTGTCTTAATGGATTCTTTCCTAGAAATGGAGCAAATGTTTTGGCTACCAAATCCTTGCAATGATATTTAGTACTGTATTTTTAGCTTCTGCTCTTCTTAAATAACCCAAAAGCTGTACTTTTTATTTAAACCATGAGAACATAAAAGTAGGTGTATAGGTCAAGAGAAAGTACATCCATTTTGTGTCTTTGCCGACTCTTTTCAGATTGATATGTCATCTTTGTCTGAAATAGCAAGCCACATAATTTTGCATAGAAAATAAGAAACATACCTATAAGCTATTTTTAAGTGTTAACATTTAAAGGGACCAGCACTACATAATATTTTTAATTCCATAAATATTTACTGATATCTGCATTATTATAACTCTCAAATTTTTCCTTAGAATTCTGAAAGAACTTCCTTCATTCCAGTATCATGGAAAAGTTTTTCAAGCTTAATTCAACAGGGTATTTCAACTAGCCGGTATCTTTGATCTTTATTATGGTTAATTTTTCTTCATGAAGTGACCAAATTTGAATAAGGCTGATGGTCCATCATGGGGGAGATTCATCTCTCCGGCTTCTTCCTGCTGAGGGAGAATCATCTTTGGTTTGTGACATCACAGTCTGAGCTGGGCAAGTGGCTGTGATAGCAAACCGAGGATTATATCCCTTCAGTGTGAATGAGCTGCAAGAGATGTGGGTGCTATCATTTCAAGTCCTGTCACAGAGACACTACTGAGATGCATGACAGGAGTCAAGTGAGGGAAAGATGCTTGCATTGCAATTGTCACTTTTACAGCATCAGCCATTAAAGATAAAAGTACCATTTCACAGTTTCCTTCATTATTAATTTAAAAGAGGGAGTAAACGTCATGTTAATAAAACTCACAGATAATGATAAAATGGGAGGGAGGAAAGTAACCAGCGAGTAACCAGACAATAAAGGAAGAGGGACACGGAGAGTGAGGGATGGGTGCACAACTCAGCCGCGCCTCTGGCCACAGGAAGAGCAAAAAATAGAAGGCGCCAGCGCGCAGTGGCGGGCTGGAAACCCTCCGACCTCGGAGAACTGCGGAGAACCGGGGACCGGAGTCAACAACGGCTCCCAGGCGGTCCCAGCGTCCCGACCCGCACCCGGCCGCGACACAGTTTCCACAAACTGAGACACACGGAGCCCGCGCGAGGGGCGGCGGGTCGCGCGGGCTTCCCCGCCGGCTCCCCTGCAGGCCGGTCCCCCGCAAGCCGAGCGCACGAAAGGGCGCCCCAAAGGCGCCGGCCCAAGGCGCCCGCTGCGCTTTCCCTCCCGAAGGTGGGCTGCAGGGCCCAAGCGTAAACCCTGAGACAACAACACGCGCACCACGCCGCCACGGGGGACGAGAGGCCGGGCGCCCACCTGCCCGGACACCCTGCATTTCTGGAATCACCGGACGCCTGTGTAAATTTCCGTTCGGCGTGTCATTTGCCAAAGGCCACTCAAGATCAGGGGACAGGATGCCTCCTCTCCAAGGGTCCAGCCAGCCCACCCACTAAAATTACAGGACACAATGCCTCCGTTCCAAGGGCCCTGCCAGCCCACCCACTCAAATTAGGGGAGACAACGCCTCCTCTCCAAGGGTCCAGCCAGCCCACCCACTCAAGATCAGAGGGACAAAATGCCTAACTAAAACACCACAAAACAAAAACACAAAAAACTGGAGAGAGGAAGGAAAGGGTGTCCTCAAAAATAAAAAAGCTAAGCACGTTGACAGCGCTAAGAATAAACTACCAGGAAAAAGAAACCCTACATGTCAGATCATAAAGTACGGAAGGGCAAGCCCGCCGGCAGTCCAGGCCCGGGGGGACCGGGGTCCCCAGCCCTACAGAGCCAACGGCAGCCCGGCTCGGGCGCCCCTCGGAAGCGCGGGGTCCCCGCGGCCGAGTCTGCGCCCCCGGCCGGCCCCGGCTCCCCTCTGCCCACCCTGCGCGCGGGGGCTGGACACGGC
The DNA here is from genome assembly GCF_028021215.1 of Eschrichtius robustus. Lineage (NCBI taxonomy): Eukaryota > Metazoa > Chordata > Mammalia > Artiodactyla > Eschrichtiidae > Eschrichtius > Eschrichtius robustus. The sequence continues at coordinate 79,475,317 of NC_090824.1, forward strand.
CGCGGAGAACCACGGCGGGGCGGGAAGGGGGGCTCCAAAGAGGGTCTGGCGACTCGAGTCGCTCCGTTTCTCGGTGGGCTCAGCGCGCGCCGTGGGGGAAGAGGGGCGGGGGTCCGGGAAGAGGGGACGGGTGGCACTCACGTAGACCGGCAGCGGCCACGGGTAGACGGCGGGCTCGGCCCCCACGGACGACTCCAGCCTGGGCTCCAACTTCTCCCCCATGTCTTCGCGCGCGGCCCCCGCACCAGGCTAGTCTGGCGGTTGGGGGGAGGGGCGGGACGCCCGCCGGCGGGGGCGGGGCGGGCGGGCGGGCGGGAGGCTGAGGGGAGGGGGCCTGGCCTGGACCTCAGCCACCGCCGCCGCCGCCGCCGCCGCCGCCGCGCTCCCGTCTGGCCCCCGGCTCCCTCTTTGTGGTCACAGGCCCGGGACCTCCAGCGCTGCCGCCAACTCGGGCCGGCGTGAGGCGAGCACAATGAGCCGGGGCCGGGCTGAACCACTCACTCGCGGCGCGCGCGCGCCGCCCACCCCGTGGACTCGCCCGCTCCACCTACGCACGCACGCACGCACGCACGCACGCACGTCTTCGGCTGCCCCCGGCCACCGGCACCGGCCCGAAGTCGGGACCCGGGGAGACCCCCTCGGGGCTTGGGGTGGCGGGTTCGACTCCCGCCCTTGACGTACCGTGACACACACACACACACACACACACACACACACACACACACACACACACACACACACACCCAATAATAAGACTATAATTCCTCATTAAATATGACAGCCGGAATCCCGGCTTCTGTTCACAAAAATGCCCTGTATTTAACCTATGCTAGGCACCAGACCCTGGACGCTCAGTACTGGCAAAAAAGGAAATGCCCTGCCCTCATGGCGCTGCCATTTTAATTGGAATAGTAGTGACAATGGTCAAGGGAGAAAATAAAGTGTCATCATCGCCACGGGGATGGTTAATCTCATGTGCGCACTGCGTGGGGCCCCGGCAACCACAAACATTATTCCAGATGTGGCCAGGAAGGTATTTTTCAGAAGAGATGAACACTGAAATTGGTCCACCTTGGGTAAAGGAGATTGTCAATGCCGTGGCGTGGGTGGGCCTCGTCCATCAGCTGAAGGACTGGAGAGAAAAATGAGGTTCCGAAGAAAGAGGGAACTGTTCCTCCAATGGCCTTGGGACATCAGCTCTTCCCTGTGTCTCCAGCCCAGAGTCCTGCCCTGACTTGCCTGCCTCACGGTCACATGAGTCAACTCCTTAAAACAAAACTATATATGTAAAAATGCTGAATATATACAAGCCTATTAATTTCTATATGTGTGCATACATATTATATATATGTATACACATATGTTTATATGTGCGTGCGTTTGTAGTATATGTGTAAGTACTATATACAGTATACATACAAGCCTATATATTTGTGTGTATATATTGTATACATGTATGTATGTGCATATATATAGTATACATTTTATAAATGTGAACATGCTGTGTATATACACACACCCATATATTGATATATGGGTGTGTGTAGATATACAGTTTATGTACACTGTATGTATGTATACAGTGTGTATTTATATATAGGTGTGTATATATGTTGTATACCTGTATGTGTATATGTTTCTAGGTGTTACATGTATATATGTATATACTGTTATATACACACTTGCGTATGTATTTATATGTGTATGTACATGCGCATATTTACATATAGGTGTGTATGTGTGTGTATACATTGTATATATGTATATATCTGATATATATGATATATGTACGTGTACATACGATGAATTTATATATACAGTACATATATATTTTTATGCTATATGCTTTTATATGTAGGTGTATATGTGTGTCTATATGTATGTACGTGTACGTATTGCATGTATTATATGTGTATGTATGTATACTGTCTATATACACACCTAAATATCTTTGTATGTGTGTCTATATGTATGACATATATGTACCTAGGTGTGTATATTGCATATGTTATACGTATGTGTGCATACTGTATACATACAAACGATGCATTTTATATGTGTGTATGTATAGTGTCTATGTATGTGGGTATTGTATATGTTATGTGCATATGTGTGTATACATACTGTAGATATACAAACTATGCCTTTTATATGTGTGTATACAGGTAGGTGTGTATTGTATATACTATATGTGTATATGTGTGTATGCATACTGCATAGATACACTGCTGTATATTTTTGTACGCGTGTACATATGTACGTGTGTGTGTATATACACACACACACCCTATGGATTCTGTTTGTCTGGAGAACCCTCACTGATACGGACACTTATGACAATTGAGCACCTGCTCTTTGCCAGCCAGGGAGCCAAAGGCTTGTCCTTGCGGTGTCTCCCTTAAGTGTCACAAGTCCCAGGAGGGAAGGTGATGCGGCTGCTACCAGTTGAGGTGCCTCAGGGTCAGAGAGGTGCACAGGGTGGGGGGCTGGAGCCTGGTGGAGCCCAGGTGGAGTTCTAGCAGCAGTACAGCCTAGCAGTCCCACTTCCCCGGGTGCTTCTCACAAAGACGCCAAGGGAGAGACGGGATCTGAAGGAGGGGATGAGGAAGCTTCCGTGGGTCCGCAAGCCCAGACCAAGGCTGACTCGTCAAGGGTGTTAGAGGTCAGGACTGTGGTTACCCTGGGGGTGGGCTTACACAGAGCCATTCACATTCTGAAAAAGTATCCATTCTGCTCTTGTTTGTATGTTTACCCCCCTCCCCCAAATCTTTTAAAAACAGATTCTCTTGGTTGCTGGGAACACACACGGGGAAGTTGTGTGTGAGGGGGTGTGATCCAGGGGACAGGGAGGATAAGCCCCCCCACTCGTAGGGCCAGGAGTGGCTCAGCTTTCTGAGCTGAGGATGGCCCACGAGGTCCCAGAGAGAAGGGTCCCTGCTCCGTCCCTGCTCTGTGCACCCCATTCCCAGCCTGAGAAGCCCAGAGCCACCCCCCGCAACACACACACACACACACCAGGGAGGAGAGCCAGTCACCCTGGCTCCCAGGCTCTGGCTCCAAGGCTCCCGGCACTAGGAGCTCTTTTCAGCTTTCATGCTCTGTCTGTCTCTCGCCCGCCCTCCCTCCCTCCTCCGCTTCTTCCCCTCCCGCTCCATCTGTCCTCCCCTCCAGCCTGCATTTCTACACAGGATGGCTCACAGGACAGCTGCTCCCCGTGCCCACCTGCCACCATTCGATGGATGTCAAAGCAAACCCTGGGGACTTCCCTGGAGGTCCAGTGATTAAGACTCCGAGCTTCCACTGGCAGGGGGCGCGGGTTCGATCCCTGGTCAGGGAAATAAGATCCCACATGCCGCACGGCATGGCCAAGAAAAATAAATGAATAAAAAATAAAGTTATAGTGATGAAACAGCCCTAGTCGTGCAAGGACGGGACGTATAGCTCTATGGTATAGAATAAAGGTCCAGAAACAGATCTATGAGAACTTGATATGACAGAAAGTGGGGAAATTAAGGAGTTTTCAATAAATGGCATTAGGACAATTGCATATCCATGTGGGAAAAAGTAAATTAGAAAAAAAAAAAAAAAGGCAAGCCCTGGTCAGGTGTGACCTTGGGCCCAGGGCCATTGGCACACGTTGTCATGTGGGATGTTCTTCCTTAGACTCCTCCCTCCCCCCTGTGTCACTGTCACTTCCTCCAGAACCTTCCTGGACTCCCCTACACAAGCCCGGGGTGTGCCCTCACCCGCCCTGGATCACCAGAATTCCCATCCCGGCCCACCCTTCCCTGCCAGGTAAAGAACTGTGCATGGTCAATAAGACCATAGAGGTCATTGGCCATTGCTATTGCAGCTGGAATTGTTACTGTGTTTAGATAGGGTGACCAACACCCGCCCCCAGTTTGCCCAGGACCGCTCAGGTTTGAGCGCTGGAACTCTGGGGAAACCCTCAGTCCCGGGGAACCCCAGAAGGCTGATCAGCCTATTTAGGACGGATCTTTCACTTGATCTCCCAACCCCCGAGAGCCAGAAAGGGAATCTCCCCCCTCCTTCCATTGTAACCTTCATTCATCCATCCACTCATCCCTTTATTCAACTCCTTTATTCAGCAAGTATTTATGAAGCATCTACTACACAGCAGACACTCTTCTAGGTGCTGGGGACATAACAGCATCCCTGTCCTCAAAGAGCTCACGTTCTAGCGAGGGCAGCAAACAGTCGACTGAGAAGGTGTGATTTATCACATGGCAATGATGTCTCGGAGACCACTGCAGGGCAGAGGAGGTGGGAGAGGAAAGGGGCAGGTCTAAATGCAGGCGCTGACGGGATTGGGGCAGACCTTGCCCTGGGCCAGGCTGGTTGCTTCAACACAGCTGTCCTCGCCCAGGGCCATCCTGCCCCCGCCTCACCCAGTTCTTCCGTGATGTGTGGGGAAAATCTGTGGTTGTCACAACTGGGGGGGAGGGGCCCCTGGAATCAAAGGGGTGTGGCCAGGGCTGCTGCTAAACCCCACACAGTGCCCAGGAGGGGCCCTCAGCAGAGGATGACCCGCCCCGAATAACCCCAGTGCCGCAGGGGAGACCCTGCACTAATATTATTCAGACCCGCTGGTGCCCCCAGATTCCTGCACAGGCAGGGACTCTAACCGGGTCACCTCTGTATCCCGAGGTGACCTAGAGTGGGGCAGCCAGGAGGGCTGAGATGGGCATCGGGGGTGAAATGACAAATCTCTGTGCCCACTCTCCGCGCCGCACCCCAGGGGCGATGGCCTCTATCTCCTCCCTGTGCAGGTAGCTTTTCCCTGAGCCATTTCTTCTTGTCAAGGTCCCTGTCGCAGGTTGGGTTCCCCAAAGATGACGTTGAGAGCAAGGATTGGAGTGCAGGTGGTTGATGTGAGACGTGCAGCAACAGATACAGCTGCCATAGGGTCCCACAATTCCACTCCTGGGCATAGATCTGGAGAAAACTCTAATTCAAAACTATACACACACCCCTGGGATCTCCTTGGTGCTCCAGTGGTTAAGACTCCGTGCTTCCAGTGCGGGGGGCATGGGTTCCATCTCTGGTCAGGGAACTAAGATCTCACATGCTGTGTGACAAAAAAAAAAAAGAAAGAAAGAAAGAAAAAGAAAGAAAGAGAGAGAGGGAGAGAGAGAAAGAAAGAAAGAAGGGAAGGAAGCAAGGAAGAAAGAAAGGAAGAAAGAAATAAAGGAAGAAAGGAAGAAAGAAAGAAAGGAGGAAAGAAAGGGAGGAAGAAAGGAAGAAAGAAAAAAAAAAGAAAGACAAGATACATGCACCCCAATGTTCATTGCAGCACTATTTACAATAGCCAAGACATGGAAGCTACCTAAATGTCCACTGATGGATGAATGGATAAAGAAGATGTGGTACATATATACAATGGGATATTATCCAGCCATAAAAAGAATGAAATAATGCTATTTGCAGCAATGTGGATGGACCTAGAGATTACCATACTAAGTGAAGTAAGTCAGAAGAGAAAGACACATATCATATGATCTCACTTATATGTGAAATCTAAAATACGACACAAATGAACTCGTCTACGAAACAAAAACAGACTCACAGACATAGAGAACAGACTTGTGGTTGCCAAGGGGGAGAAAGAGTGAGGGAGGGTTGGATTGGGAGTTTGGGGTTAGCAGATGCAAACTATTAAATATAGGATGGATAAACTACAACATCCTACTGTCTAGCACAGGGAACTATATTCAACATCCTGTGATAAGCCATAATGGAAAAGAAAAAAGTTTTACTTATAGGTTCCATCCCTAACTGAGCTGGCCCATCCCCTCCCATGGTTCTAAGTGCAGCCCGAGGCTGCAGACTTCCCACCGTGGTCTTCAGCTCCAGAGCAAGCCACCTGCAAACCACCCACATCTTTCCAGGGGCTGGCAACTCTCCTTTGCTACTGATTCCAAGACACATCCAGATAGCAAAAATGTGACCATGAAAAGAAACTCAGGCATGTTCAAATCAGGGAAATAACATTCTTATCTCTGTTCAGTACTCGCTTAATTTTAGAATAGCTTAGAGTTACAAAAAAGTGGCAAAGATCTGTACAGAGTGTAGAGTGCCGTGGACCCTGACCCAGTAACCCTATCTCCAACACGTTAGTACGTTAGTATGACATGTTTATCCAACTAAGGAACCAAGATGGATACATTGTTATTAACTAAAGTCCACACTTCATTAGCATTTCCCTAGTTTTCCCCTAACATCCTTTTTCTGTCCCAGTCTCCTCTGGGCTGTGACATTTCTCAGATGTCCCTGGGTTTTGATACCTTGAAAGTTTTGAGGAGGACTGGTCAGGTATTTTGTCCCTCAATTTGTTTGTCTGTTTGTTTTCTGATGTTTTCTTATGGTTGGTCTGGAGTTATGGGGTTTGGGGCGGAAGATCCAGACAGAGATAAAAATGCCATTCTCCTCAGGTCACGTCAAGGATACACACCATCAACGGGACTTATGACAAATGATTTTACCCTTGATCACCTGGCCAGTAGCGTCTTTTTTTTTTTTTTTTTTTTTTTTGCTGCGTTGGGTCTTCGTTGCGTGCGGGCTTCTGTAGTTGTGCGTGGGGGCTCAGTAGTTCTGGCTCCCAGGATCTAGAGCGCAGGCTCAGTAGTTGTGGCCCACGGGCTTAGTTGATCTGCGGCACCTGGGATCTTCCCGGACCAGGGCTTGAACCTGTGTCCCCTGCACTGGCAGGCGGATTCTTTTCTTTTCTTCTTTTCTTTTGCAACCAAAACTTTAATCCCAAGGATTCTCACAAAACATATTACAAATGACAGCATGAAAAAAAAAATTGCACAGTAACTCAAAGTTCAGCTCTACAATACTCTTAATCCGGCAGGACATTGGTATCTTGATCATCTCAGATTTCCAAAAAATATTACAAAGAGCTATGTATTCATGTACAGCAATCACAGAGGGGACTTATGACCTAACTCAAAGGTAAACTAACTTCCTTGAAACTTCTTAGATTCTCAACTCCCTGGACAACCTCTTGTCCCGTGTGAAGACTAGTGGAATTTTTAAACCTCTAATCTAGGGTAAGGGTGCGGCTTTCATTTTTACCTGCTGGCTTGTGTTCACAGCACCTTTTAAAGACTGCTTGCTTAACTACAGCTGCATACCATATCCCAGCTACAGAAAGTCTTTTCCATGTTTGCCAGTGTTGTTTCCATAATAGTAAACATCACACTTTAGGTGGGCAGGAGTTAAAGTTTTATTATCAGTCTAGGCAAGACCAAAAATTCAAAGCAAATTCAATTTTGCTTAAGGGAACATTGGAAGGTAACAACTCTTCATATCACATGCCTCATGTGACCCATTTCAAACCATAGAGAATGACACCTTTATGGGTCACTGTCCCAAGAGACAAACAAATGTGAACAACTAAAACATTTAAAAAGTGCACCAAGCTTCAGAAGTCTCAAACCAAACTTGAATTTTCTGTACATACTCCTGTCAAATGAAGTTATTGCCTGTACACCACTCCTCTTGCAAAGTGGTCTTCTATTTCCTTTCATTTGACCTAGATCGGCTAGGAGACCTAGAGAAAGATCGGGACGGCTTGTGATTTCTCTCCTGGGACAGTCATCTCTCTCTTCTCCTATATCTAGAAAGGGACCTGCTCTGGCTGACGGAGAAGGCTCTCCATCTTGGAGATGTGTGGGAGGTGGAGGACTCCTCCTCCGATAATCATCTCGAGGGCGACGACCCCAAGAAGGAGGCGGTCACGATTTCGACTTCTCTTTTCCCCATTCGACAGGTCCACTCTTACTGGGCAGCCACATAGTGTTCTCCCATCTAGTTCTCGGACAGCATCGGCTGCATCTCGGGGATCTTCACATTCAACAAGAGCGAAGCCGGGAGGGCTTTTAGCAACCCACACACTTCAGAGTGGTCCGTAATAGCCTAAATCTCGTTCCAATTCAGCCTTGTTACCACTGTTTGCAAGATTCCCTACATAAACTTTACAGTCCAACGGACAGGAATCACGATGCAAGACCCTCGTGGCCTCCTGTTTTTCACGGGCCACAGGGTGGTCCCGGGCCTCTAGAATCTGGCAGCTGAATCTGCTCGCACAAGCTGTCCTGTGGGGATGCTTTTCCCCCTATGTGTCCAGCCCGGGGCCCCGCGGTCTTGGCCCGGCCTCCCCGGTGAGAGGGTGAACCCCAGCTCCCTGGAGCAGACACTCAGAGCCCTGGTGACCGGACTCACGGCTGACGGGGCTGGAGCGGCGGCTGGACATGTGTGGCCAGCCTGGTGGTGTTTGGCCCCCTCTGCAGTGCCAGTTCCAGCTGAGAAAGAGCCTCCCTGTGTTATTTTCTCCTGGTTGTGTAAGGATCCCCGGTGTCATCTGACAGAAATGTAGATGGTGTGTTCTTTCTCTCTTTTCTCCCTGCTTCCTCTCCTCCCTCTCTCCCTCCCTGTCCCTCTTTCCCTGTTCTGCTCTCCCTCTACCTCTTTCCCTCTCCCTCTCTCTCTCTCCCTCCCTCTCTCTCCATCTGTCTCTCCCTCTCTCCCTCCCTCTCTCTCTTTCCTCTCCCTCTTCCCTCTCCTCTCCCTCTGTCCCTGCCTCTCTCCCTGTGCCTGTTTCCCTGTCCTTGTTTCCGTGTTCCGCTCTGCCTCTACCTCTGTCTCTCCCTCTCTGGGAGGGAGTGAGGGAGATGGAGAGACGGAGGGAGAGGGAGAGTTGGAGAGAGAGGGAGAAGAGGGAGGAGAAGGAGGGAGGCAGAGGGAGGGAGGGAGAGGTCTCTTCCTCCCTCCCTCTGCCTCTCTCCTCCTCCTCTCCTTCTCTCCCTCACCCTCTCTCCCTCTCCATCCCTCCATCATTTTCCCTCCTGCTCCCTCTCCCTCTCTCCCTCCCAGAGAGGGAGAGACAGAGGGAGAGGGAGAGGGGGGAGAGAGGGACACGGAGAGGGAGGGAGGGAGACAGAGAGGGAAGCAGGCACCCTCTCTCCTTCTCCCTACCTCCTTCTCCGACTCCCCCTCTCCTTCGCTCCCTCCCTCTCCTCTCCCTCTGTCTCTCCCTCTCCCTCCCTCCCTCTAGGAGAGGGAGAGGAAGGGAAAGGGAGAGGGAGAGGGAGAGGGAGAGATGTCTCGCCCTCCCTCCCTCTCCCTTTCCCTTCCTCTCTCCCTCTCCCTCCCTCCTTCTCCCTCTCCCTCCGTCTCTCCCTCTCCCTCCGTCTCTCCCGCTCCCTCATTCCCTCTCAGACAGGGAGAGATGGAGGGAGAGGCAGAGATGAGGGAGAGGAGCAGAGGGAGGGGGGAGAGAGGGAGAGGGAGAGAAGAAGGAGAGAGGGAAAGTGAGGGAGGAAGAGACCTCTCTCTCTCTCCCTCTCTCCCCCCTCTCTCTCCTTCTCCCTCTCCCTCTCCCTTGTCTCTGCCTCTTCCTCCGTCTCTGGGAGGGAGTGAGGGAGATGGAGAGATGGAGGGAGAGGGAGAGGGAGGAGAGGGAGCGAGGGAGTGGGAGAGAGGGAGCGAGAGAGGGATAAAGGGAGGGAGAGAGGGATAGAGGGAGGGAGGGAGAGACGTCTTTGTCTTTCCTTCCCTCCCTCTCTCCCTCTCCCCCCTCCCTCTCCTGCTCTCTCTCCCTCCACCTCCTTCCCTCTCCAGAGAGGGAGAGGGAGCAGGAGAGGGAGAGAGGGAGGGAGAGAGGGAAAGGGAGAGAGGAAGACACCTCTCTCTCTCTCCCTCCCTCCCCCCTCTCTCTCTCTCTCCCTCTCCCTTGTCTCTGCCTCTTCCTCCGTCTCTGGGAGGGAGTGAGGGAGATGGAGAGACGGAGGGAGAGGGAGAGGGAGGAGAGGGAGCGAGGGAGTGGGAGAGAGGGAGCGAGAGAGGGATAAAGGGAGGGAGAGAGGGATAGAGGGAGGGAGGGAGAGACGACTTTGTCTTTCCTTCCCTCCCTCTATCCCTCTCTCCCTCTCTCTCCCTCTCCCCCCTCCCTCTCCTGCTCTCTCTCCCTCCACCTCCTTCCCTCTCCAGAGACGGAGAGGGAGCAGGAGAGGGAGAGAGGGAGGGAGAGAGGGAAAGGGAGGGAAGAAGACACCTCTCTCTCTCTCCCTCCCTCCCCCCTCTCTCTCCCTCTCCCTCTCCCTTGTCTCTGCCTCTTCCTCTGTCTCTCCATCTTTGGGAGGGAGTGAGGGAGATGGAGAGACGGAGGGAGAGGGAGAGGGAGGAGAGGGAGCGAGGGAGTGGGAGAGAGGGAGCGAGAGAGGGATAAAGGGAGGGAGAGACGGATAGAGGGAGGGAGGGAGAGACGTCTTTGTCTTTCCTTCCCTCCCTCTATCCCTCTCTCCCTCTCCCCCTCTCTCTCCCCCCTCCCTCTCCTGCTCTCTCTCCCTCCACCTCCTTCCCTCTCCAGAGAGGGAGAGGGAGCAGGAGAGGGAGAGAGGGAGGGAGAGAGGGAAAGGGAGGGAGGAAGACACCTCTCTCTCTCTCCCTCCCTTCCCCCTCTCTCTCCCTCTCCCTTGTCTCTGCCTCTTCCTCTGTCTCTCCATCTCTGGGAGGGAGTGAGGGAGATGGAGAGAGGGAGGGAGAGAGGGAGGGAGGGAGGGAGGGAGAGACGCCTTTGTCTTTCCCTCCCTCCCTCTATCCCTCTCCCTCCACCTCCTTCCCTCTCCAGAGAGGGAGACAGAGAAGGAAGCAGGCACCCTCTCCGGAGAGGGAAGGAGGTGGAGGGAGAGGGAGAGGGAGCACGAGAGGGAGAGAGGGAGAGAGGGAGAGGGAATGAGGTATCGGAAGAGCAGAACAGGGAAACAGGGACAGGGAAAGGGGGACAGGGAGAGAGGGAGAGGGAAAGAGGGAGAGGGAGAGAGGCAGAGGGAGAGATGGAGGGAGAGTGAGAGTGAGAAGCAGGGAGGTAGAGGGAGGGAGGGAAGGAGGGAGAGAGGGAGACAGAGAGGGAGAGAGGGAGAAGGGCTGATGGGGGCTCCCTCCCTCTCCCCTCCTCTCCCCACTGCTTTCTCTTTCTTCTGCTTCAACAAACACCAGGCGCCTTTTAGATCAGCCCTGAAGTCAACGTTGATGCTTGGACGGCTTGACCTCCCCGCTGCCTTCCAGCCCGGGACCACAGCTGGGAGATGAAGTCTGCGGGGTCCTGGGCAGCGGCGGCGGGCTGCACAGGCACCTCCTCTGACGCCCAATCTCTCCTCCTTTACGAGGCAGCCGCCAGCTCCCCTCCCTGACTCCCCAAGATTTGGGGCCTTTTTAATATGTGTTGATAATGCCATGAGCTACTATTTAACTTTTCCACGAGGACCCATCTCCCGAAATGCAGTGCTTTTCAGCCTTGGCTGCACTAGAGAACCCCCAGGGAAGGGAGAGACGTCTGTACCTCCCTCCCTCTCCCTCTCCCTCTCCCTCCTCCTCTCCCTCTCCTTCTGGGGTGATGCCCGATGAGCTCAGATTCGCAGATGTTCCCCCCATCTCCTCTCTGTGCCTTGCGTGGGGTCTGGGCCTTCTCACTGTGGCCCGGGTACGGCCTTGACATTCAGACATCGGTTCCTGCAAGGACACTTGCGTTTGGTCCATACCGCGTGTGGCTGCAGTCTGTGCTTCTCCTGTTCAGCATCTTCAGTAGATGGGGGCTGTGCGTGAGCCCTTCATCTTCCCCGCAGACACCACTGGTGCTTGCTCGGCCTCGTGGGTGATGTGGGGGGCATGGGGGACAGTCCTGTGTCCCCACCTTCTTGGGCTGCAGACAGGCCACGTTGGTCCTGTGGTGACTGGGGGCTCCCAGGAGAACCCCACCGCAGAGCCGGAGAGGTGGCCCCAGAGAAGGTGGCGTACGCCTGGGGCCGGGCCTCACCAGCCAGCCCCGGGCCACCTGCAGCAACAGGCGTCTCGCCGTCCAGGGGGCTGGGTGTTCGGGCGCCGTGGGGATGACCTGCTGTCTGCACGGCAGCCGAGTCTGTATTGTTGAGCCCGGGGAGGCCCCTGGGTGGCTCCTGGAGAGCCTGGTCACATTTCTTCCTGCCCTTGGCCTTAGAGCTCATCACAGTTCACGCCGTTTCTGGTTCCAAAAGGACCTGTGTTCATAAAGACCACGTGTTAGGACAGCACCAAAGTGTCTAGAAATCCGGGCCAGGAGGAGGAGGGAGGGGGATTGGCTGTGCCCGCCAGTGGCCTGAGAGCCCTGCCCGCCCTCAGAGACCTGGCCCGGGGCCCGTGGGGAGGGCGTGGCCCACGGTCCCCAGCGCTGGCCGTCTCTGGGTTCCAGGAGAACTGCGCGATCCTCGGGGAGCTGGTAAGGCTGCAGGCTCAGAAGTCCCGCCTGCTGGGGTTCAGCACGCGTGCCGACTCCGTGCTGGAGATGAACATGGCCAAGACCAGCCAGGTGGTGGCCACTTTCCTAGGTAACCCCGCCTCCCCGAGGGTCAGGCGGACCTTGACTGGACGTGGTGCTGCCTGAGACCCGACTGTGTCAGCCCTTGGGGGTCGCCTTCCCCAACCCTTCATTCTGCCTCGAGGGGCGTGGGGTGGGTGGCGGCTGGGAGGCTGCCACAGGGACATAGCCGAACCTCTCCCCTCCGCCCGCAGATGAGCTGGCCCAGAAGCTGAAGCCCCTCGGGGAGCAGGAGCGGCCGTGATCCTGGACCTAAAGAAGGCCAAGTGCCAGAGGCGGGGCCTGCACTTTGACGGGCCCATCAACGTCTAGGACCTGTGCTGCTACATGAACCAGGGGGAGGAGACGCGCTACCACGTGGACCAATACCTGCTCGATGAGTCCTTCCCCATGCAGGTGGTCACGCGCGGGTAGCTGGGCATCTCCCAGGAGCTGCTGGGGCTGACCTTCGACCTGGAGGAGGGTGCCAACGTGTGTCACGGAGATGTGAGGCTCTACACGGTCCGGGACGCGGCCGCGGACAAGGTCATCCATCGGCAAGTTCTACCTGGACCTCTACCCTCGGTGCATGCGTGGGGGAACCTGTCGGCCGTGGGCCAGGGCTCCTCTGTGGAAGCGGGGCCTCACCCGCGTCCCTCCCCAGGGAAGGGAAGTCTGGGCACATGGCCTGCTTTGGCCTGCAGCCGGGCTGCCTGCAGCAGGATGGGAGGCGCCAGATTGCCATCGCGGCCATGGTGGCCAACTTCACCAAGTCTATGCCCAACCCGCCCTCCCTGTTGCAGCATGATGAGCTGGAGACCTACTTCCATGAGTTCTGGCAAGCGATGCACCAGCTCCGCTCCCAGGTGGGTGCGGGCGCGGGGCTGCAGGCAGGGGGCGGGGAGGGCCCGGGCTCTCCCGTGGTTCTCAGGCAGGCCCTCGCCACGGGATTCTTCCGCTGATGTCACCCCGCACGTGGTGACGCCCTCGGTGTCAGTTTCCATCATCAAACCCCACGCACAGGGCGTGTAAGAAAATGGAAGTGGATGTCCTCGAGACTCTGGAGCCTGGAAGCCGCAGATCAAGGAGTCAGGACTGGTTCCCTGCATGTTAAATACGTGTATTCAAGAGTTGCCTTTAAAAAGACAAAAGAAAAGAAAGGAACGTTGCATGCAAGTCTGGTGACAGGCGGTGATGAGAACCAGAGGGTAGGCTCTGGGGCCGGGAGCGCCGTGCCCTGTGAGGCCCTGGGGCTGCTGCCAGTCTCGGTGGAGGCTCAGCAAGTCCCAGGGACTTCCCCACCGGGGGGGCGGGGGTGTCCCCAGCTGAGCGTCTGGGCCCAGGACCCAGTGCTCCTTCAGTCTTCCTGCGGTCAGCCCTTCGTCCTGAGAGCGATGCTCTCACAGGCTGCACCGGAGCGCGTGGGGACACTTTACTGAGCTGTGCAGCCGTCACTACTGCCCTGTTTTGGAACATTTCCCTCACCCCAAAAATGTCCCTCACGCCTTTAGTTATCATTCCCTCCCCTCCCCTGCCCCTGACAACCAGGAACCCACTCTGACTCTGTGGATCTACCTGTTCTGGATGTTCCCCCTCAGTGGGGTCACACCGTGTGCCCTTCTGTGTCTGACTTGTCTCGCTGAGCATCGTGTTCTCAGGGTGCATCCACGTGGCAGCGAGTGTCAGGGCTTCACACCTTTGCGTGGCTGAGGGCCGGAAAAAAGACAAACGACAAGAAAGGCACGTTACCTGCGACTCTGGCGACAGCCGGTGATGAGAACCAGAGGGAAGGCTCTGGGGCCGGGAGCGCCGCGCCCTGTGAGGCCCTGGGGCTGCTGCCAGTCTCGGTGGAGGCTCAGCAAGTCCCAGGGACTTCCCCACCGGGGGGGGCGGGGGTGTCCCCAGCTGAGCGTCTGGGCCCAGGACCCAGTGCTCCTTCAGTCTTCCTGCGGTCAGCCCTTCGTCCTGAGAGCGATGCTCTCACAGGCTGCACCGGAGCGCGTGGGGACACTTTACTGAGCTGTGCAGCCGTCACTACTGCCCTGTTTTGGAACATTTCCCTCACCCCAAAAATGTCCGTCACGCCCTTAGTTATCATTCCCTCCCCGCCCCCTGCCCCTAACAACCAGGAACCCACTCTGACTCTGTGGATCTACCTGTTCTGGATGTTCCCCCTCAGTGGGGTCACACCCTGTGTGCCCTTCTGTGTCTGACTTGTCTCGCTGAGCATCGTGTTCTCAGGGTGCATCCACGTGGCAGCGAGTGTCAGGGCTTCACACCTTTGCGTGGCTGAGGGCCGGAAAAAAGACAAACGACAAGAAAGGCACGTTACCTGCGACTCTGGCGACAGCCGGTGATGAGAACCAGAGGGAAGGCTCTGGGGCCGGGAGCGCCGCGCCCTGTGAAGCCCTGGCGTTGCTGCCAGTCTCGGTGGGGCACGGGCAGCGCCGTCCCCCAGAGCTGCTGGCCAACTCATCAAGTCCCGGCTGGCCAACCCCGGTGCGGTCGGGCCGAGGGAAAGGAAAGGGGCTCCCGGACCGCCCGGCTGGAAAGCGCGGCCTGCACACAGTGCCAGCCCCCCGTCTCCTTCCTCCCGCCCTCCAGGCCTCTTCAACCTGCGCCAGATCGTCCTGGCCAAGGTGGACAAGGCCCTGCACACGCAGACGCCCGCGGACCCGGCCCAGGAGAATGCCCGCCTCTGCCAGGAGGTCCTCGGGGTCCCAGCCACGCCAGGTAGCCAAGTGCACGCCGGGCCCACCTTAGCGGTCGCTTGGCGGCTACTGCCCAGGTCAAGAGGATCCTCTGGTGGTGTGTGAAGGGGGACCGACTGACGGGCTCTGGCCGAGGCCCGCTGACCTCTGGCCTCTTCCTGCCTCGGTTCCTGGGCTGGTCCCTCCAGCTGTGGCCCGCGGAGTCCGAGGGTGGGGTGGGCGTATCTGCACGTGCTTTCTGGAGAGCCTGGAAGAGGCAGGAGAGGGCTTCATACCCCGGACGGAACGCGTCGACGAGGTTTGCCCGTGCGTGTCGGTGCGGAGACGCAGTTCACTCCCTCGTGAGCGCTTGAACCCGCGCTCTCCCCGTGCTGGAAGGTGAGCCCTGACTCATCCCTCGGAGCCTCGGGCAGCTGACCTTGTAAGAGGCTTCGGGGTGAACCCTCGTGAGCTTCAGCAGAAAGTCGGCAAAAATTTATTTGTGTCCCTCCACTGAGTTGCCCGCAAGGTCCCCGTTTTCTAGAAGTGTTGGGCCAATACTCCCTCTAGTGGCAGGGGACTCAGACAGGGCTGCTTTGAGGCCCCCTCTCTGGGGAAGGGGCACGGAGCGGCCAGGGGGCCGGGCAGGAGCTTCTCCGCGTGTGTCCCAGGGACCCACCTGCTTGCGACCTTCGGCCACCTGGCAGGAAGCTACGACGCCCAGTCCTATGGCTACCTGTGCAGCGAGGTGTACTCCGCGGACACGTTCCACACACGTTTCAAGCGGGAGGGCGTCCTGAGTGGCAAGGTGAGAGGCCAGCCTGCCATGCAGACCAACACGGAGGTCCTTGGCCTGGGCCTAGATGCTTGTGCCGCCCGCCTGGGCCTGCCAGGCTCTGAGGGCCCTGCCCTGGACCCCCTGCTCCCCTGCCCTTTCTTGAGTCACAGCAGAGGTGGCCACACCCACACCCTCAGTGAAGGGGGTGCTCCACCCTCCTGCAGCCCCACCCCCTCTCGTCAGGTTGCCATGGACTACAGAAGCTGCATTCTGAGGCCAGGGGGCTCCGAGGATGCCAAGGGCATGGTGAAGCTCTTCCTGGGTTGTGACCCCACGCAGGACGCCTTCCTCCTGAGCAAAGGGCTGCAGGTTGAGGGCTGCAAGCCGCCGGCCTGCTGAAGGCACGGGGTTTTGCCCACCCAGGCGGGCCGGGTGCCTTAGCGCCCCGTCGGGGCGGGGGAGGGGCCGCGTGTCCTCCCAGCCCCTGAGTCCCCGGCGGCCGGCCTAGGCCAAAAGTCTCCACCTGGAAGTGTCTGGAGAGCCTGGCATCAAGGCTCCCCCTTGTTGCACTAATGCAATCCCTTCCTGGGGAGCTTTCCTGGTAACAAAACGGTTCTTTGAAAACGCAGCCGTTAATAAAAAGACTCTACTCCTGGTCTCTGCCTGCCGTCCCTTCCACCACAGGAGTGGCATGGGGGCCGTCACACCGGGGGGAGTTCTGACCTTGGTCGGGGATCAGCCCTGGGGCCGTGGTGACGCGTCTGGGTCACTGGGAGATGGCTGAGCTGTGGGGTGAGTTCAGACGGGGATGGTGCCCCGCACCCCGGCCGGGCAGGCTCTCCAGTGAGGGGGTGTCAGTTTCCTGCCAGCCTCTCGCCCGTCACTGTTTGGCATCTCGGGGGCTGTGATTGGCTGGAGCTGGTTCTGGCGGTGGGCACAGCTGTGGGAAGCCCGGCTGTGGCTGTCCCTGTCCCCGTGTCCTGTCCTCCTGCTCAAGGCCGGCCGGCTGGCTCCCTCTGATCATCGGCAGCTGCTGAAGTCTGGACCACAGCAGGGGGCTGCCTTCCTGGGTCCTAGCGATTCTTCCCAAAGGCCTTAGGGATGTGTTTTGGTGGCAGTAGGAATTCAGAGAGGGTGCTGCACCACTGGAGCGGTAGGGTGGCTCTGGACCGTCCCGTGTGTCCTTCCCGGGCCTTTGAGCTCCTCGGGAGCCCTGCCTCCGGCCCTTCGCCCCCACAAAGGACGCCAGGCAGCGGAGCGAGCGCGCGGGCGGCGCCCCGACCTTCTCCCCGTGGCCCAGGCGGGCAGGCGGTGCCACGCTCTGTCCTCCCCTCAGCCTGCCCGCCCGGTCTCACCCGCCCTAGGGCAGTCGGTTGTGGACCAGGCTGTGGTGTCTGCCCTTCTGCAGCCCCGGCTCAGCTCCCTGCACCCACTTCGGTGCCTTCTGTGTTCTGGGCTGGTCGCAGGCCCAGAGCCGGTGGGCAGGCACCCCGTGGCCGGGAGGGCTGTTCGTGTGAATTCCCTGGGGCTTGAAAAGGAGCACAGCCGGCCTTCCATCAGGCACCTCTCGATGGATATGGAAGGGGCGTGTCGGGGCCTGGGGGCTGCTCGTCTTCCTGTGCACCGAGCCCCCAGGTGGTCCCCGTGCAAAATCCAGGTGTGGCGTTGGCACCCCAGCCGTGTGCCGGGCAGTCCATGGCGGGCGACACAAGCCTCGGGCTGGTGGGCCACAGGGTTCCTGAGCGGCAGGTCAGGACTGAGAGGGTGAGGCCTTTCCCCGGGTCCAGGGCCCAGGCTGATGCCGGCTGGAGGCCCCTCCGCTCACCGCCCGCAACCCCCAGCCCCTGCCCTCACGTGAGCCCCCAGGGCTGAGCTCAGGTGTTGGATGCCCAGGCTCCCCGGTAGCCCAGCCCGTTCCCAGTCCTCCGTGGTCACTGAAGGGCTTGGAAGCGGGTTGCCCCACAGAGACTGCTGTTCTCCGAGCCCTGGGCAGGGGGCAGGGAGGACGGGCACAGGGCCCTGCAGGGGTGTGGTCGCCGGGGCAGCCGGAGCAGCTCCACACAGTAAGTAAGAGCACCTCACCAAAAAACAGTGCGTTTCTCCAGCCGCCCCGGGACCTGAGCTCAGGTCCTGGGGCAGGAAGGGGCAGCACTGCAGCTGTTAGCTGTCACTGGGGGTCGACTGTGGCCCGGTGCCACCTCTTAGATCGTCCCCCGTCCCCTTCCGGGGTTGCGACCGGACCCCTGCCAATCGGGTTCTCACTCCTCCCCATCCCCTACGCCGGCTCCACGAAGGTGGAAGGAACACATTTTTAAAAAGGCTGGAGCCTGGGCTTCCCTGCTGGCGCAGTGGTTAAGAATCCGCCTGCCAATGCAGGGGACAAGGGTTCAAGCCCTGGTCCGGGAAGTTCCCACACGCCGCGGAGCAATGAAGCCCGTGCGCCACAACTACTGAGCCTGCGCTCTAGAGCCCAAAAGCCACAACTACTGAGTCCTCGTGCCCCAACTACTGAAGCCCGCGCGCCTAGAGCCCGTGCTCCGCAACAAGAGAAGCCACCGCAATGAGAAGCCCACGCACCGCAACGAAGAGTAGACCCCGCTCACCGCAACTGGAGAAAGCACACACGCAGCAAGGAAGACCCAACGCAGCCAAAAATAAATAAATTAAATAAATAAATAAATTTTTAAAAATCATATTAAATACCTATCAATGAGATTTTAAGAAATAGTCAGGACCAGAGCCTCCCATCAAGCCTCTTAGATAGCCTCAACCACCAGAGGGCAGACAGCAGAAGCAAGAGAAACTACAATCCTGCAGCCTGTGGACCAAAAACCACAGTGACAGAAAGATAGAGAAGATGAAAAGGCAGAGGGCCATGTACCAGATGAAGGAACAAGAAAAAACCCCAGAAAAACAACTAAATGAAGTGGAGATAGGCAACCTTCCAGAAAAAGAATTCAGAATAATGATAGTGAAGACGATCCAGGACCTCGGAATAAGAATGGAGGCAAAGATTGAGAAGATGCAAGAAATGGTTAACAAAGACCTAGAAGAATTAAAGAACAAACAAACAGAGATGACCAATACAATAACCGAAATGAAAACTACACTAGAAGGAATCAATAGCAGAATAACTGAGGCAGAAGAACGGATAAGTGACCTGGAAGACAGAATGGTGGAATTCACTGCTGCGGAACAGACTAAAGAAAAAAGAATGAAACGAAACGAAGACAGCCTAAGAGACCTCTGGGACAACATTAAACGCAACAACATTCGCATTATAGGGGTCCCAGAAGGAGAAGAGAGAGAGAAAGGACCAGAGAAAATATTTGAAGAGATTATAGTCGAAAACTTCCCTAACATGGGAAAGGAAATAGCCACCCAAGTCCAGGAAGCGCAGAGAGTCCCATACAGAATAAACCCAAGGAGAAACACGCCGAGACACATAGTAATCAAAGTGGCAAAAATCAAAGACCAAGAAAAATTATTGAAAGCAGCAAGGGAAAAACGACAAATAACATACAAGGGAACTCCCATAAGGTTAACAGCTGATTTCTCAGCAGAAACTCTGCAAGCCAGAAGGGAGTGGCATGATATACTTAAAGTGATGAAAGGGAAGAACCTACCACCAAGATTACTCTACCCAGCAAGGATCTCATTTAGCTTTGATGGAGAAATCAAAAGCTTTACAGACAAGCAAAAGCTAAGAGAATTCAGCACCACCAAACCAGCTCTACAACAAATGCTAAAGGAACTTCTCTAAGTGGGAAACACAAGAGAAGAAAAGGACCTACAAAAACAAACCCAAAACAATTAAGAAAATGGTCATAGGAACATACATATCGATAATTACCTTAAACGTGAATGGATTAAATGCCCCAACCAAAAGACATAGACTGGCTGAATGGATACAAAAACAAGACCCATATATATGCTGTCTACAAGAGACCCACTTTAGACCTAGGGACACATACAGACTGAAAGTAAGGGGATGGAAAAAGATATTCCATGCAAATGGAAATCAAAAGAAAGCTGGAGTAGCTATACTCGTATCAGATAAAATAGACTTTAAAATAAAGAATGTTACAAGAGACAAGGAAGGACACTACATAATGATCCAGGGATCAATCCAAGAAGAAGATATAACAATTATAAATATATATGCACCCAACATAGGAGCACCTCAATACATAAGGCAACTGCTAACAGCTATAAAAGAGGAAATCGACAGTAACACAGTAATAGTGGGGGACTTTAACACCTCACTTACACCAATGGACAGATCATCCAAAATGAAAATAAATAAGGAAACAGAAGCTTTAAATGACACAATAGACCAGATAGATTTAATTGATATATATAGGACATTCCACCCAAAAACAGCAGATTACACGTTCTTCTCAAGTGCGCACGGAACGTTCTCCAGGATAGATCACATCTTGGGTCACAAATCAAGCCTCAGTAAATTTAAGAAAATTGAAATCATATCAAGCATCTTTTCTGACCACAACGCTATGAGATTAGAAATGAATTACAGGGAAAAAAACGTAAAAAAGACAAACACATGGAGGCTAAACAATACGTTACTAAATAACCAAGAGATCACTGAAGAAATCAAAGAGGAAACAAAAAAATACCTAGAGACAAATGACAATGAAAACACGACGACCCAAAACCTATGGGATGCAGCAAAAGCAGTTCTAAGAGGGAAGTTTATAGCTATACAAGCCTACCTAAAGAAACAAGAAAAATCTCAAGTAAACAATCTAACCTTACACCTAAAGAAACTAGAGAAAGAAGAACAAACAAAACCCAAAGTTAGCAGAAGGAAAGAAATCTTAAAGATCAGAGCAGAAATAAACGAAATAGAAACAAAGACAACAATAGCAAAGATCAATAAAACTAAAAGTTGGTTCTTTGAGAAGATAAACAAAATGGATAAGCCATTAGCCAGACTCATCAAGAAAAAGAGGGAGAGGACTCAAATCAATAAAATCAGAAATGAAAAAGGAGAAGTTACAACAGACACCGCAGAAATACAAAGCATCCTAAGAGACTACTACAAGCAACTTTATGCCAATAAAATGGACAACCTGGAAGAAATGGACAAATTCTTAGAAAGGTATAACCTTCCAAGACTGAACCAGGAAGAAACAGAAAATATGAACAGACCAATCACAAGTCATGAAATTGAAACTGTGATTAAAAATCTTCCAACAAACAAAAGTCCAGGACCAGATGGCTTCACAGGTGAATTCTATCAAACATTTAGAGAAGAGCTAACACCCATCCTTCTCAAACTCTTCCAAAAAATTGCAGAGGAAGGAACACTCCCAAACTCATTCTGTGAGGCCACCATCACCCTGATACCAAAACCAGACAAAGACACTACAAAAAAAGAAAATTACAGACCAATATCACTGATGAATATAGATGCAAAAATCCTCAACAAAATACTAGCAAACAGAATCCAACCACACATTAAAAGGATCATACACCACGATCAAGTGGGATTTATCCCAGGGATGCAAGGATTCTTCAACATACGCAAATCAATCAATGTGATACACCATATTACCAAATTGAAGAATAAAAACCATATGATCATCTCAATAGATGCAGAAAAAGCTTTTGACAAAATTCAACACCCATTTCTGATAAAAACTCTCCAGAAAGTGGGCATAGAGGGAACCTACCTCAACATAATAAAGGCCATATATGACAAACCCACAGCAAACATCATTCTCAATGCTGAAAAACTGAAAGCATTTCCTCTAAGATCAGGAACGAGACAAGGATGTCCACTCTCACCACTATTATTCAACATAGTTCTGGAAGTCCTAGCCACGGCAATCAGAGAAGAAAAAGAAATAAAAGGACTACAAATTGGAAAAGAAGAAGTAAAACTGTCACTGGTTGCGGATGACATGATACTATACATAGAGAATCCTAAAACTGCCACCAGAAAACTGCTAGAGCTAATCAATGAATATGGTAAAGTTGCAGGATACAAAATTAATGCACAGAAATCTCTTGCATTCCTATACACTAATGATGAAAAATCTGAAAGAGAAATTAAGGAAACACTCCCATTTACCATTGCAACAAAAAGAATAAAATACCTAGGAATAAACCGACCTAGGGAGACAAAAGACCTGTATGCAGAAAACTATAAGACACTGATGAAAGAAATTAAAGATGATACCAACAGATGGAGAGATATACCATGTTCTTGGATTGGAAGAATCAACATTGTGAAAATGAGTATACTACCCAAAGCAATCTACAGATTCAATGCAATCCCTATCAAATTACCAATGGCATTGTTTACGGAGCTAGAACAAATCCTCTTAAAATTTGTATGGAGACACAAAAGACCCCGAATAGCCAAAGCAGTCTTGAGGGAAAAACATGGAGCTGGAGGAATCAGACTCCCTGACTTCAGACTATACTACAAAGCTACAGTAATCAAGACAATATGGTACTGGCACAAAAACAGAAACATAGATCAATGGAACAAGATAGAAAGCCCAGAGATTAACCCACGCACCTATGGTCAACTAATCTACGACAAAGGAGGCAAAGATATACAATGGAGAAAAGACAGTCTCTTCAATAAGTGGTGCTGGGAAAACTGGACAGCTACATGTAAAAGAATGAAATTAGAATACTCCCTAACACCATACACAAAAATAAACTCAAAATGGATTAGAGACCTAAATATAAGAGTGGACACTATAAAACTCTTAGAGGAAAACATAGGAAGAACACTCTCTGACATAAATCACAGCAAGACCTTTTTTGATCCACCTCCTAGAGTAATGGAAATAAAAACAAAAATAAACAAGTGGGACCTAACGAAACTGCAAAGCTTTTGCACAGCAAAGGAAACCATAAACAAGACGAAAAGACAACCCTCAGAATGGGAGAAAATATTTGCAAATGAATCAACAGACAAAGGATTAATCTCCAAAATATATAAACAGCTCATTCAGCTCAATATTAAAGAAACAAACACCCCAATCCAAAAATGGGCAGAAGACCTAACCAGACATTTCTCCAAAGAAGACATACAGACGGCCACGAAGCACATGAAAAGATGCTCAACATCACTAATTATTAGAGAAATGCAAATCAAAACTACAATGAGGTATCACCTCACTCCTGTTAGAATGGGCATCATCAGAAAATCTACAAACAACAAATGCTGGAGAGGGTGTGGAGAAAAGGGAACCCTCTTGCACTGTTGGTGGGAATGTAAATTGATACAGCTACTATGGAGAACAATATGGAGGTTCCTTAAAAAACTAAAAATAGAATTACCATATGACCCAGCAATCCCACTACTGGGCATATACCCAGAGAAAACCGTAATTCAAAAAGACACATGCACCCGAATGTTCATTGCAGCACTATTTACAATAGCCAGGTCATGGAAGCAACCTAAATGCCCATCGACAGACAAATGGATAAAGAAGTTGTGGTACATATATACAATGGAATATTACTCAGCCATAAAAAGGAACGAAATTGAGTCATTTGTTGAGACGTGGATGGATCTAGAGACTGTCATACAGAGTGAAGTAAGTCAGAAAGAGAAAAACAAATATCGTATATTAATGCATGTATGTGGAACCTAGAAAAATGGTACAGATGAGCCAGTTTGCAGGGCAGAAGTTGAGACACAGATGTAGAGAATGGACATATGGACACCAAGGGGGGAAAACTGCGGTGGGGTGGGGATGGTGGTGTGCTGAATTGGGCGATTGGGATTGACATGTATACACTGATGTGTATAAAATTGATGCCTAATAAGAACCTGCAGTATAAACAAACAAACAAAACAACTAATACTAAACTTTCATTGGGTTATTTGTATGGAAATATGTTAATAGAAATGTTTCAGACATTACATGAAATTTCTAAAAATCTTATATTTGTATGTGTATGGAAATATGTATGGAAATATGTTAATAGAAATGTTTCAGACATTACATGAAATTGCTAAAAATCTTATATGTTCTGGTATAATGTTATATGTAATAATCCTAGTTATTACTTTAAAATGTATATCTCAGAAATAACTAATTTTCTTGTCAACTGCATTATTATGAACTTTCATCAAATCTTTAACCGTGGTCATTTTTAAGTCTTTTGTCATAAAGAAAAAAAAAAAAAAGAAAGAAATAGTCAGTTAGTTAGTTAATTGTGCCGGGTCTTAGTTGCCACAGGCCAGCTCCTTAGTTGTGGTAATGAGATATTTTATATTCTTTTTTGTTCCTGAACAAAGGCCTCAGAATCCAGTATTTACTTGATAATGCTCACAGCATAGCTCAGCACGGAATAGCCACATTGTTTTTCTTTGGCTGCTATGTACCAAACAGCCTTTTGTACTGTTTTACCAAATGCATGTATTTAACACCTGTTTTAAAAAACATAGTGAGATCTCAAAAACTTGAAATTGACTAAAGTAAGATTCTCTCTGTAGTACTACTTATTTGACCAGCACCACCTGATAACACCGGTGTGGTGCACCGAGCCTTACTCTAGCATATCGGGATACACCCCGTTTCGACAAGTGTTCATCCTCCAAGTCCCCAAGGCCTCTCACACACTGCCAGTGAAACTGCTTCCTGCTTGGGAAAGAGTGCCCCAGTTCGTTTCTTTAGAAGCTTGAAGGCTATGTAAGCCCTCCAAAAGGTTAGAGGGCAAAGAACAACTCTAAAACTGGCACATTTGTTTAAAGAAAAAGACTTGTCAATATTACAAGAGCCAGCTTGCTTTCACTTGTGACACGTTTTCTTAGGAGGCAAGGGATGTGGCCATGTGACTTGGACAAGCTGTTTCCCTCTGTCTCAGTGTCCCACCTGTGAGTGGGTAGTCTGACGAAGCTTAATGACAGACATCTGAATAACGATCATGAACAGTGGCATCTAATTTCCAAAATAAAAACAGGAGAATGAGTATGTCTTTCACAACAGGACGTCAAGTCTACCTCAAAGATATTGGTAGCCTTGAGTCCACTGCTTCTCACTGAGTGCAACTGTGCCCCCCAGGGGACATCTGGAGAAGTCTGAAGGTGATTTTGGCTGTCACGACTGGGAGGAGAGAGAGGGAATGTTACGGGCACCTAGTGAGTAAGAGGTCGGGACCTTGCTAAACACTCTACGATGCACAGGACTCACACACCACAGCAAAGGTTTATCTGGCCCCAAAAGTCAATGCCTTGGTTGAGAAACCCTGCCTTAGAGCAAACCACGGATACTCATCTTTAGCAGGTAACAGGGCATTTACTACCCACCTGTAAACCTACAGACTTCCCGACTTACACAGCTAATCCTGTGGCAGGAATGAAATAGAGAGCGTGTGACCATCTGGTAGTACCTAGGTTTGCCCCTCAAGTCACATGAGACAGTGCTGGAGACTGACATTTTCTATATTGGAGGTCTCTGGCAAGCCACCAGTTTTCTAACCTAAAAAGTCTAAGCAGCATTGTTACAATACACATAATAACACGACAATTCTGCTTTTATAGAGAAATTCGATGTGGGAAAGGAGCTTATCTGACATCAGAAGCAAATGCTTTGAACACATCACATCTGCTGGTTCGACTGTCAAATCTTGACAGCTGGAGACGTAGGAAGGTAGACAGGAGAGAACAGACCAAAGTTACGGGCCTGCTGAGTCCTCGGGGCTAACCATAATACACTTCGTACTGCCCTGGGTCCAGGGGTGTGTTCTAACACCCTCTCAGTCACTTACGGTCCATAGACAGACCAAGTATAAATTCACAATTACCAGCAAGTGTACCAAAAAAAGGCAGAGTTAAGAAACTTAAATGCGAGCCCTACCTGGTCTTTTTCTTCTTCATCGACAGAATCATCCGATTTTGCTTTTTCAGGGTCTTCCTCAGGTTTCCGTTTGGCAGGCCTGTCACACACACACACACAGTAAAGCCAACTGTTAGCTCACCAGACCCTAGACCTCCAGTGGGCACGAAACAACTCATATTCCTCCCTACCAAGAGTACCCTCTCTTTGGAAAGATTCAGGGCATGGTCCCCTCTTCCCTCTGAGAAGCCCTTTTTGCCAGGACATTAAAAGAAGCTTCGAGCTTAATGTTTCTTTGGATGACAGGTTTAGAATACCACCATTTTGCAAACCTTAAGAAATAATGGATCTAGACTTTGATCAATGGCTGCTACAATCACCGAAGAGACATTACATGCCTCTGATGGACAGCCCCATGCTGTCAATGAAGTCTCACAAAATAAAGCTGGAATCTGATCAAGACTCTAGACCTAACTACCAGTTTACAGAAAACTGGAGGCAAGGGAACACATTAACCACCAAAACGATGCAGTCAGCCAGACCTAGACGCTATTAGAAAAAAAGACCTATTTTCTTTAAATCAATGGCAAGAAGATAAGGAATCTATCACTCGAAAGGCTTAAGGAGCAAATCAACCAAACTCTGTTACACAAGGGGAAGAATGAACACTGCTATATATTTGTTAGTAAGGAACTGTTACACTTTATAAGGCCTGTTTTGTCTTCTTCAAAAGACTGTTTGCTAGATGTTAGCAATTATGGCAAAATATGAATAAAAAACTTGTCAGAGAAAGAGACCTTGTCATCTAGAAATACAGTAGGTGTGGATAAGATGACATGTCCGATTTGTTTCAAAGTAATCCAACTGGGAGGAGATGGGTGGGTATGGAGCTGTAATCCATTTGGAACAATTTTCACTTGGAGCATGTGGGGGTATAGATGAAACAACAGCCAGGAGATGTTAACTGTTGACACTGGGTGATAGGTACACAGGGGTTCATTTTACTATCCTTGGTAATTCTGTGCATGTACATTTGAAGTTGCCTATGTGAAGAGTAAAAATGGATGAGATCTTCAGAAATGCTGTTCACGAATGTCTAATAACAGAATATCAAAAGGAAAACCGAAGCAATGTGGAAGTCAGAATTACTAAGTTACATCCTACTAATTTATATGTGTTTTACCAAAAACCGTTGGCCCCTAAAATGGGGGCTGTCCATTCATTATATACTGACCTCCTTGTGAAATGAGATGTGATGGTGGTCTGCCTGGCAGTTTGCCTTCTAATCCTGGGGCTAGATGAGACTTCAGCTGCTTAAAGAAAAAGAAACAAAAAAGCCACTATGAATAAAGAGTTCACAGCCAAGGTACAGTTCTTCAGCATTACCAAGCTGGTGCAGAGACCAGGTTCTGAGGATTAAGTAACCTTCTCTTCTTATTCTCAGCAACCACCATCTTGATAAACTCATCAAATTAGCACCTGCCAGTCTGCTGGGCCATTTCAACACAAGCTCTTGTATGAGGGGCCCAACCCTGAGACGCACAAGGAAACAGAGCCTCCGTTTATTTCGTCAAAAGATGAAGTGGCCAAGCACCTGACCTGAGCTCAAGTCCCATGCTCTTTTTTTAAAAATTCCAGAAGAGTTACTCTGACTACAAGTGGGGAAGGAGTCTAAGAATAAATGTTTAGCTTAAACAGGCATGTAACTTACAAGTCATAGATATCAGCAGCTCCTGTTATCTTATACCTCATAAATTCAACCGCATTTGGGGATCTAATGCTCTATAACTTGGTTGAAGACAAAAATTTAAAGTATATATCTAAGCTAGTTAGACGTATACACAAGAGGGAATTCCACGGCGGTCCAGTGGTTAAGACTCGGCACTCTCACTGCCAAGGGCCGGGGTTCGATCCCTGGTTGGAGAACTAAGATGGTACAAGCCGAGCAACACAGCCATCCCCCCACCAAAAAAAAGGATACACAAAAAACAAGTACTGCCGGTGGAGGGGTTGTGTGTGGGGGGAACAGACAGACCCTATGGCGCCAAGTCTGTCCTCCCCTTAGGTGGCACCAGATTCCAACGAGGTCAAACGAGTCAAGCGCTCTTACAGTTTGTTTCTCCATCGGACTTGCTTCTCCTGGGCATGCAAAGTTTGGAAACAGGTTTGGGGGACTTGTTTTTCTCTGCTATTTCCACTCTGCGCTCCTCACCACTTGTCTGGCTCCCGTTTTCTAGACAGCCGTTCACTTCCCAACTGAAAGCATGAGCTCTGTTCTCCAAGGACAAATCTTTATTTAAAAGGGATCTGCCTTGAGCCAGGTAGCCCTCCTACAGCAGGAAAGGATCATTTAAGTAGCAGTGACTGTAAACAAGGGGCCATGAGAGAATAAGGAAACACAGGCGCTTCCTTCATAACTATCAGGGAACAGGGAGAGGTGGGATTATTCTGCCTCCCTGGTCACAGACAAGTTACATGGGAGGAAACGTTTTCTAGCCGCCGGGATGCTGACGACTTACCTCTGATAATTCTTCTCTATGTAGTTTGGTTTTCAAGTCACACAACTGATTCTTTATTTCTGTCTGCAGAAATTCACGCAAGAGATTCCGTTTCTCCTTCATGCATTCCTAAGGGAAGGACAGAGGTTTACAAGTCTCCACATTCCCAAGGTAGGAACCAATGGACTAATACACAAATAGTTACACTGCCTGGTCACATAACAATGACTGAATGGCAGGCAATGCTGAGTCGGCCAAAAAGAAAACTAAATATTCGCAAGACATGTTCCTGATGTTTCCGTTAAGATCATATCACACACCATCTCCAGAGTGGTGACAAATGGAAAGATTAGAGGTGAAACAGACACATAATAGAGTACTAGAACAAAACTGATTTGGAAAAACAGTGTGACCAGGACAAGTTATAATCCAGACTTGATGGTACGGAACCCAGACTGGGAAACTCGATGAGTTACCAAAAGCTAACCCATAATAGCCTATTAGTACAGCACATTAGACAGAAACATCCACGTCATCCTCAACTTTAGGGAAAAGAGAGCCAATTCCACTTAATTTTGTTTTTATGAACTACATAGTATCTGTCAAATGGTCACATTTGATCATATATTTTGTTAAGGTGGAGATTACCTTACCTTTTCTGTTAACTATCTCTTTCCAAATCTTTGAGCCTGGGGGAAGAAAAGGGAAGAAACAAACGCTTGTTCAGCAACATTGTCTACCTGTAAGAATGCCACACTTTAAAGAACTTTGGAAATAAGTTGAACATGAATGTTAGAAAAAAATACAATGGTTTTTCCCTCCCCCAGTGTCTAGAATGCCCTACTGTAATGCCTGCACGTTAAGAAGTTATTTTCAATATGAATGAGGTCCCCCTTTTGGGGGGTGGTTTTCTGATGGTGGTAAGAGATGATATAGGAGATTATCTTCCGATAATATAGGGAAATCTATCTAAAGTAATTATTCAGTACTTGCCTGATAAGTCAAATTTGAAATTCTTCCATTTCACTGAATTCTTTCCTTCTTTCAACTTTTAATTAATAGAGTAAATTACATGATCCCATCACTCTCTTCAAGACAGTCTATAAATAACCTTAAATGTCATAAGTCGGAATTCATTACAGAAATTCACCCGTCATTTTCCAGTAAAGGAAAGCAGCAATTCAAATACAAGCAGTAATACTGTAGTGTATCAATTTGTTGCAGAGAAAAATGTTTATTTAAAAATTTCAAAATACTTTGTATACCAGCCCTCACTAAAAGTATTTTTTAACTGTACTGACATGGACCTGAACCCTTAAGAATTCATCTTTTTCCTCATTATATTTTGTAACCTGACATGCTTTGAAAATAGGCATATATTTTTTAAGTTACAAAACTATTTCAACTCAAAGAATTGTTTAACTTAGGCAAAAAGAAGAGATTAACAATATTATACTCAAACAATTTGCTTCCAATAGATAGAACTGAAGGGGGTATAAAATGACATTCCTCAAGTCTTCTGGATTTTATTTACTCATTGTAATGTACAAAGAGACCCAGGTCCCACCAGGTTAGGGACGTTGCTTCTATGATTTATCTTCTAAAGACAATGGATGAGCAAACCCACCTCCCCTTTAGCCCTGGTTAGCATCAGTCCCAGTGAACCTTCATTTCTCTTTCCTATCTAAATCAAGCTATTCCTCTATAATAACCCATTCTGAATAATGATTATTGAGATTTAAATAACAGCTTTCCAAAAACAACTCTATAGCAATTTATTCCAAATTAGCCCAATCTACAGTTTCTTCTTCATTTTAAGTGAAAAAGTAAAGAATAAAAACATTAGCTAATTTTTAACACATCATTTATCAATGATTCAAGTTGAAAACTGCTTCAACTTTAGCATCTCATGGGTACAAACGGATAAGGAATTTTATGCTAGAAGATTTGGTTGGATACCTGAAGATGTGGTTTATTTATGAGAGTTTTTGTGTTGTGTGTTGATAGATTTAACAACTAAAGAGATTTTGAACATCTTGGGGAGTACTCAATGACTGTCTAATTGTTTCTGTAACTTAGAATGTTTTTCAAGCGCACATGATATAAAAAGTATTATATTATAAAAGTAATATAATTTTGTCTTAATGGATTCTTTCCTAGAAATGGAGCAAATGTTTTGGCTACCAAATCCTTGCAATGATATTTAGTACTGTATTTTTAGCTTCTGCTCTTCTTAAATAACCCAAAAGCTGTACTTTTTATTTAAACCATGAGAACATAAAAGTAGGTGTATAGGTCAAGAGAAAGTACATCCATTTTGTGTCTTTGCCGACTCTTTTCAGATTGATATGTCATCTTTGTCTGAAATAGCAAGCCACATAATTTTGCATAGAAAATAAGAAACATACCTATAAGTTATTTTTAAGTGTTAACATTTAAAGGGACCAGCACTACATAATATTTTTAATTCCATAAATATTTACTGATATCTGCATTATTATAACTCTCAAATTTTTCCTTAGAATTTTGAAAGAACTTCCTTCATTCCAGTATCATGGAAAAGTTTTTCAAGCTTAATTCAACAGGGTATTTCAACTAGCCGGTATCTTTGATCTTTATTATGGTTAATTTTTCTTCATGAAGTGACCAAATTTGAATAAGGCTGATGGTCCATCATGGGGGAGATTCATCTCTCCGGCTTCTTCCTGCTGAGGGAGAATCATCTTTGGTTTGTGACATCACAGTCTGAGCTGGGCAAGTGGCTGTGATAGCAAACCGAGGATTATATCCCTTCAGTGTGAATGAGCTGCAAGAGATGTGGGTGCTATCATTTCAAGTCCTGTCACAGAGACACTACTGAGATGCATGACAGGAGTCAAGTGAGGGAAAGATGCTTGCATTGCAATTGTCACTTTTACAGCATCAGCCATTAAAGATAAAAGTACCATTTCACAGTTTCCTTCATTATTAATTTAAAAGAGGGAGTAAACGTCATGTTAATAAAACTCACAGATAATGATAAAATGGGAGGGAGGAAAGTAACCAGCGAGTAACCAGACAATAAAGGAAGAGGGACACGGAGAGTGAGGGATGGGTGCACAACTCAGCCGCGCCTCTGGCCACAGGAAGAGCAAAAAATAGAAGGCGCCAGCGCGCAGTGGCGGGCTGGAAACCCTCCGACCTCGGAGAACTGCGGAGAACCGGGGACCGGAGTCAACAACGGCTCCCAGGCGGTCCCAGCGTCCCGACCCGCACCCGGCCGCGACACAGTTTCCACAAACTGAGACACACGGAGCCCGCGCGAGGGGCGGCGGGTCGCGCGGGCTTCCCCGCCGGCTCCCCTGCAGGCCGGTCCCCCGCAAGCCGAGCGCACGAAAGGGCGCCCCAAAGGCGCCGGCCCAAGGCGCCCGCTGCGCTTTCCCTCCCGAAGGTGGGCTGCAGGGCCCAAGCGTAAACCCTGAGACAACAACACGCGCACCACGCCGCCACGGGGGACGAGAGGCCGGGCGCCCACCTGCCCGGACACCCTGCATTTCTGGAATCACCGGACGCCTGTGTAAATTTCCGTTCGGCGTGTCATTTGCCAAAGGCCACTCAAGATCAGGGGACAGGATGCCTCCTCTCCAAGGGTCCAGCCAGCCCACCCACTAAAATTACAGGACACAATGCCTCCGTTCCAAGGGCCCTGCCAGCCCACCCACTCAAATTAGGGGAGACAACGCCTCCTCTCCAAGGGTCCAGCCAGCCCACCCACTCAAGATCAGAGGGACAAAATGCCTAACTAAAACACCACAAAACAAAAACACAAAAAACTGGAGAGAGGAAGGAAAGGGTGTCCTCAAAAATAAAAAAGCTAAGCACGTTGACAGCG